>NW_015386439.1:196862-443073 GCF_001527695.2 Protobothrops mucrosquamatus
ACTGTCATGCGTGTCATGTTCAGGTCAATTTGAGATCAGGATCTCAGTGATGTTCTGAATTTTTCTTTTTAGGACTATGTGGGATTGGAAAAGGAGGTCCGGGATGCCATCTATATCACTATAGAGATCCTCTCCAACTGGGGAGATGTGTCCCGTGTGGGTCTGACAGAAGTGGAGTTCTTTGACTTGAATTTTGAGAGAGTGTTTGTGTCACCTCACGATGTGGACATTCGGCATGCAGATCCACCTGGAGAGCTGAGCTACTTAGTTAACCAAAGCACAAATGTAAGCCTCCGATTGTTGATTTTCAAGGAACAGCAGACATAATTTTGCACACGTTTATTTATTTAATTTCTATGGCCATTCATCTCAACCAAGTGAATCTGCCCCAGGGGTTCTTTATTTCTAAAACAGCTGGTGTTCAGGTTGGAGCTGTGCAAACGTGTTCCTGGGTTCTTGCACAGCTTTCCACCCCTTGGTGGGATGTTGGGTTCTGTTTCTTCTCAGGGCTGTGATGGCCATGGCTAATTTGGAACTAAAGCTGCTGGCTTTGCTAGCTGTTGCAAAGAACCAAACCTACTCCACGCACCTCGATCGAGTTCCAGGGCCTGTGGATTGCACAGCAGCTGTGAGCTCAGCAGTCAGTTTTAATAACAAGCATAAGAACTGCAGTAAATAGAGGAGGCAGAAACAACATATCTTCTCACTTAGAGTTGTAGTTGTATGATAAAAAGTATGATAAAATTTTGAACTGACATGTTCTACAGCGGTGAGACTAGGAACTTTTTTTAGACTTACTGATTCCTTCCTAAGAGAGAGGAGGTGATCAGATATGTCAGCCCTGCTAATTCTCATTGGTAGCCCCTTGGTATTCTAACTAGCACCAAAACGGATTAGGCTGAGCAGGTCAGCCTTGGAACTGGCCTCACACTTTCAAGCAGACTCTGCTTGCTCAAAGACAGAAGAAGCCAGAGGAAGCACACAGCTTTTCGTCTCGCTGGCATCTTTCAGGGCCCCCAGAGCCAGTGCTGTGCTTTGCTCCAGGGTGATGGGCCAACCATCAGCTTCCTTGTGTTATAGGTCCCCAGAGAGCTTCTCCCCTGGTCATGCCTCTTCCAGCCTCCAGTGCAGCTGTACTTCGTTGTCCGAAATACCAGCCTCTCAGGAGACTTTGGACTATCCAGAATCAGGATCTGGAATTACAGCCCAGCCGTTCATGGTGTAAGTGACTGCTCTGGCATCTGAGCTTTGGCTTTTCATACTTAGTAGAAGCTAACGTGTTCTAGAACAGGGGAAGGAGAAGGGAGGGGGGCAAGCAGCCACAACTGTGTTAACTGTTTTATTTGGCTTAATTCTAACATGAGGTTGAAATTATTCTATTTTGGAAGCAAGGCTGAAACGTTATGTTGCTGCTGGAAATGTTTGGCAATGGAATGTTTCTGTACAACGGGATCTGTTCACATGCCGCCCTCCTTCATGCTTGGCTCTTTTAGAAGCCTTCTCCTTCAGTTTGGGAACTCCAGCTGGCCCAAGAGCGACACTGATGACATGCTATGCCTATTTGTAGAGGGAGCAAGGTTATTTTAGGAACCACAGCCAAATCCCCTAGGAGACATTTCTGCTTCCCTGATTCTGATATATTTTGTAGAGAGAGCTGCTTTGTTTGCTTTGGCTCCAGGTAGTGAGGCAAATAGGATTTTCCGAACTGGATTAGAGAGAAGCAAATCCTGATCCTTTAGGACTTGTCCTCAGCTGTGCGCTTAGCAAGAGGTGTATATGTGTGTATACCCTTGTACCAAATAACCTACTCATGGAATTGTCATGTGATTTTCCAAGGTTTGTAAATAGCATTTGAATTAGAAGCACCCCATTTGACTTCTTCAGCTCAGTCTTGCACCTTTGTGGCTGATGACTGACCTTTCCAGATGTGTTGAGAAGAGACCCTATCTTTAGAGAGGTCTTTTCTTGGGCAGCAAGTGGGAAGCCCTATTCTGAGGAAACAGGGAAGGCCAATGGAACACCAAAAAAGGGAGGGAGGTCAGTTGCTCAACCCAGAATGAAATGCTTTGTGGGGGAAATCCAGGCGACTGTCCCCAAGCAGAGTTTAACATGCCATCCTAAACTATGTTCAACCCAAAATGGATTCTCCGTTCTGTCATATTAGGAGAAAAGGCTGTGCTAGTCAGATTGATTCTTACAGTGCAACCCCCAAAACATATCACCTTATTCCTGCTCAGAGTTATATGTGCTAGCCAGGGCAGAGCCAAAAGTGGATGGGTTCACCATTTTACTTTTTTCTGCCATTCTCCTTTTCTGAATGAAGAACTTGGAGGAGCAGCTTTGGGTGAGAACATGGGAAACAGAAGGTTGCCCCACTACCGAAGGTTATAAATGAGACATAACCATGTTGCATTCTTCCAGGACCAATCCCAAATTCAAAGCCAGGTGAGCACCTGAAGGAAGACCATCCATTTTTCAACCCAATTCCTCTGCATATTGTACATTTAATTCCTCAGATCTCAGCAGAGGCCTCTTCAGTTTTTTACCAATTAGAAACATGTACATTAGAATTTGGAGGTTTTCACGAAGGTTGGCTTTTGCTTGCCCATCTGAGCGTCTTTCTTTGTCTCATCAGGATCTGAATATTGGAGCGAGAAATATCATTGTATACGTTGATGGGTGTCTAATCTTTGCTGGGGAGCTGCAGAAGGGCTGTTTGGCTCATGATTCTAATGGCAACGGCTGCACCTCCATTGATCTCCCAACAAACCTTCCCCTTTCTCTAAATGGAAAAGTAGACAAGAATTGGTCTTCTGCAAATCTGAGAGAGGAGCTTGACAAGCTGCTGCCGTTCAGTTGGGAGAAGCCTTCCATAAAAGAAGACTGCCTTGAGGAAAAAGAGAGAACCAGTTATCCTGACCAATGGGAAAAGTCTCTCCAGCCCAACCCAAACATCGGCAGCCTTGTCTCATTGGAGGCCGCAAGGTGTGTCTCCCCTGAGGATGACAGTTCCCTGAGTGAGAAAACGGAAGAACGTTCTCAGTCAGCCAATTTTATTTCCCCTGGTATTCTGACCTCCCCTGAGGCAAAGGGGGAGATGCAAGTTAGCTCTGGGAAGCAAAAACTGCCTCCTTTGGGATTACAAGTCCATCTGCCTTTAGAGAGCATCAAGAGAGGCTGTCCCCATCTCTCTCCAACTGAGGAAGAGCAGCCCAACAAGGAGGCCCCCGAGGCAGACGAGAGACCCTCAGAGGAGACCCAGGGGTCCATCCCTGATCTGGGCCCCTGGAAACCACTGCTTTATCAACCCAGTGGTCCAACCAAGCTGCTTCCCCCTGACCAAGACCTTAAAGACAGAGAGAAGGAAGAATTCAGCCACCCCTTATCTACGGAGGAAGCTGCACTTGTCAAAGGTAAGAGCTGATGACCGCCAGTCAAATTCTCTCAGATCTTCTAGAGATTGTCTGGTTACCCAATTTTGAGCAGAATCTGATCTTCCCGTGTTCTTCAGTTCTTTGAATATTGTGTTGAGCTGAAGAATTCAGAAATGTTACTGGCTATTTGCTGCTTTCATTTTATTTCTACATTTTGTTTAAAAGGTGCCTCCCCTTCATCATCTGACACTAATTTCTCCCTTTCAGAGGAGCCCTTCCCAGCCAAGGGCAGCACGAGGCCCTCAAGAGCCAAGTGGGGCACTTCTCAGGAGCACATGCTGCAGGAATCTTGGAATTCGTTGTTGAAATTCAATCATTCGCATCGTGGTCGAATATCCAATATGGATTTCCAAGGTGACATTTTTGATGAGTTTCTCCATCAGCAGAAAATTAGCCGGCAAGAAGCTCAGAAGCTCAGAATAAAGGACCAGACACGGGGGCTGCTAGCACAGAAGAAGGACGACAACTGCTTAGACTTGGAGGATGAGAGCGAATTTAAAATCCCCATCTTACCTCATGGTCAGCACTTAAAACTTGATATCAGGTCAACCTGGGGAGACAGGCACTATGTTGGTCTGAATGGACTTGAGCTGTTTAGCTCAAAAGGTGAGCCCATCCAGATTGTAAAAATCACAGCCAGCCCACCCGATATCAACATCTTGGCTGCGTATGGCAAAGACCCCCGGATTGTAACTAATCTGCTGGATGGAGTGAACCGGACACAGGATGACATGCACCTCTGGCTGGCTCCCTTCACTCCAGGAAAGTCCCACTGTGTTTGCCTGGACTTTGCAAAGTCATGTGAAGTAGCCATGATTCGCATCTGGAATTACAACAAGTCTCGCATCCATTCTTTTCGGGGGGTGAAGGACCTCTCTATTCTCCTGGATGAATGCTGCATTTTCCAAGGAGAAATTGCCAAGGCTTCAGGGACACTCGCTGGAGGTAGGGGGCAGACTGTCTCTGATTTTAAACTTGCCTTTTCAAAGAGGGAGGGGCAATGGCTGGTAGATCTTGGCTCTGGTCATCCAACTAGCCAGCCTTTCTTCTTCCCTCTGTTAATTATACAAGAGAAGTAGATTTTTCATCAAAGCCAATAGTAAGCTGGGAGAACAACCTTACTCAGCCTTTCTGGTTTTGTTTGCCTGGTATTCCAGTGTTTTGCTTTTGTATTCACGGTTGCCTGGTGTAAGAATCTTGGATGCTCTGTGGCTTTGTCCACTCATACAGGAAGCCAGGGCCATCTGACGGGACCAGATATAAGACAAATAAGTCCAAATAAATGAAGTTGTAACAAGTTGGTAGAATCCAGCCAAAGCATATATTAGTCCTAGACCTGACAGGACCTCTGCAGAAGGCAAGTTCATTTAGAACTCTAACCTGGTGCAGACATCCTAACTTTTTCCTTATAGCCTTTTTCTCTTTATTGCAGACACAGGCTTCTGACTTCAATTAGCTGGATCAAGGCAATACCTTAATACAAATTTAAGATTTTCATTTGTGGATATTAACTCCTTCCTTACATAAACTTTACTGCCAGGAAGGGGAAGGGAGAGGGAGGAGCTGTTAATCTTGTGGATAGTGTCACCATAAAGTTCAAAATGTTTCAGGTCCAGAGCAATTTGGAGACACCATCCTGTTCACAACAGATGAGGACATTCTGGAGGCCATTTACTGTTACGATGAGTCCTGCGAGGAGGAAATTGAAAGTAGGAACAGCTTGGGCTATGAGGAGGAGCTGAAGAGGCCGAGAACAGCTGATGGAGAAGGAGATGAGAGGCCCTTCACTCAGGCGGGTTCCAGGACAGAAAACAAGCCGGTGAGAGTTCCAGCTGTGAAAGGGGGATTTCTCTGGGAATTAAGATGAGGGCACAACTACAGTGGCTTTAAGAGGGCTTTGAAAATGTCCTACTCTGGTGCTTAATTGAAACACTTTTCTGGAATTGACTGCTTGAGATGTTTGTATTTTATTCCAACTGTTTACATTTCTCAGGACTCTGAGAGGAGTCTGCTGTATTTCTCAGAATGTTTCTACTGCAATCAAAAGAAATTGATTGATTTTGTTCTGACTTGCCCCTTGATTATCCAAACTTTTTTAGAGTCAGGAGCAAATTGCAGGGTCAGATTCCCTCTCCGAGGTCGTGACAAGCAAAGAACCTGGAGTCTATTCTGGAAAATGTACGTCCTCTCTTCCCATCTTCATTGTCTTCTGAACGGGGGTGCTTGTGTGGATGGGTTCTTCACTCAATGTTCTGTTGATTTCTAGGCGCAGGGACCCTTTTAAAGAAAAGTTCAATATTTTAACGAAAGAAGAATCATTGACTAATGGTTATAATAGCTATATATACTCTCACACCAGAGGGAGGATGTTCCACAGGATGGGTGCCCATCTCCTGGGTCTCCCCAAGCATTATTCCTTAGCAGATGGGACCCAGGGCGTGCCTCTTCTGCCAGAACTGATGGGGCTGGCGGAAGTAATTGGGAAGAGGCGCTCCCTCAAGTAACTCAGTCCTATGCCACAAATGGCTTTAAAGGTCCAAAGCAGCACCTTGAATTGGAACCGACAACCAGTGTAGCTTGCGGAGCAAACGAAGAATAACGTGTGCTCTTTCTCTCAGACAGAGGCTGGGCCAAGTGTGGTGGTTTTTTGGGGAGGTCTTGTTCCATGCCAAAAACTGTAGAGCCCCAAGGCCTAGTATGACATCGGCACCCTGGAGTGCTCTTCCCTCTGAAACCTGTGACTTTTGCACCTATGATTGCAGATTTTAGTGCCCTCTGAGAGACTCTCCTGTTTACTTAGCCCTTCTCTGAATGAATGCTGCAGGACTGAAAATATTAGATTTTCCTATTTTGAATGTTTTTGTTAATTGCTAACTGTTCGGAGATTTTTAATCACAAATATGGCACACAAATGTATGCCTCTAGTAGCTCAGCCCTGCTTTTCTCTGGTACTGGATTCCTCCTGATTATTATTATGGTTGGTTGCAGTCAGCCAGATGTTTAGACTGGATTTGGCATTTTTGTCCATCTATTAAGTCCTTCCAAGGACCTGGGATAGGCAGATGTTGTTCAATGGTATTAAAGGTTTCGTCATAGGATGTTCCAAGCACAGCTGCCTATTGCAATTGACTGATGGTGACTTTATCAAGGCCGATGGCATTCACGTGGTGCTCCAGGTGGTTTGGAATTGCACCCAAGGTGCCTAGCACTATTGGTACTACCTTTATAATTATTATTATTAATATTGTTTTAAATTTATTATAGTTGCCCACTCTCATAGACTCTGGTTGGCTTACAGTTAAAAATATAGAACCCCAAGGTGACCATTTCTTTATAACTAGGATCCATTTCATTGGAGAGGAGTGGAGTGACTGTCTAGTTCCTTTTTGTGCTACAGTTTGTTCTTGTGGTAAGATTAATGTCTACTCGGAAGCTGATCCTCTGCTTCCTCTATCTCCTTTCAGGCCTGCTGCTGAATTTTACTGCTTCTTGGGGAGATTCACATTACCTTGGACTGACAGGGCTTGAAGTGGTTGGAAAGGATGGCCAAGCAATCCCATTCTCTGTGGATCAGCTCTCTGCTTCCCCTCAGGATCTCAATGATCTTGTGGAGTATGTGGATGATTCAAGGACCTTAGATAAGTGAGCATCATTCAAGAGACGGGAAGCTTATGCATAAGGCAGATGTAGGCTGCTACTGATAGTATTTCAGGATGATGTTGTCTATTGTGGTTCTCCAGAAAATCTCCAGCTCCCAGGAACCTTGATATTGAAAACTAGTGGAGATTTCCTGACCATGGCATAGGAAGGGTGGTACATCCCCTCCAGGCAGGAAGGAGAGTCCCAGGGCCCAGGGTTTTGCAGTCAGCTAAAAAGTAATCACAACGGAAGAGAGGTTGAAATGCTATTAATTGCAAAGCAAGTGGCCTGGCATATACATTTCTGCAATAAGTGTGTACGTATCCAAATTCCCTCCCCAGCCAGTTCCTGTGCTTCCTCCTAGATTGATTGATGGAAAAAACATCACTATGGAAGATACCCACATGTGGCTCATTCCCTTTTGCCCTGGAGAAGATCACCTGGTAACCATCCATTTCACCCAAGTAGAAAACATCGCAGGGCTTCGCATCTGGAACTATAACAAATCTCCTGAGGACACCTTTCGAGGGGTAAGGCCCAGTGCAGAACTCTCCAGGAAATGCCAGGCAGACAAAGGCAGGAGCCAGATCCCCCGGCAGAAGGTTCTGTCCTTCCGTGCCGTTCCCCCCTCTTTGCTCTGCTCAACCTTTGGGTAGCATGCTGGGAGGAAAAGTGGTGGGTGAGAGAGCTCGCTTTTACTAGTCTTGATAGCAGGTGGCTCCAGTTCTTCAGTGGATACCATTTCCTGGTTTTCTACTTTTCCCCAGGCAAAGATGGTCCATGTGTGGTTGGATGGCTGCTGCATCTCCCCCCCTGGGGGCTTTCTTATTCGAAAAGGACCAGGCAACTGCCACTTTGACTTTGCTCAAGATATCCTCTTCATCAACTACCTTGTGGGCCCCACAGTTGCTCCTGCACATGAGCGGTGAGTCTGGGCAACCGATTGTTCCACTGGATGACAACTGTCATTTCAAAATGGCTTTTGTAGCTAGTAATGATGGCATCTCACAGTACTGTGACAGTCTCCATCCTCACTGGACAGGAGCGAAGTGAAGAAGAGGGAGCAAGGCAGCATGGAGTACGAAGCACCACTAATGCCATGTGGGTGTATCCTTCTATGTGGAGTTGGCTTTGGCCTTCGGTTGTACTTCTGGGCTGGAGGATGCTGGCGGCTCGGGGCTCTCTGCAGGCTGCCCTCCTAAAAGAGGTGCCCTATTTGATTCCCAGCTTCCCTGGGTGCCCATTAGTGCCCACCTGCTTCTCCTTGCCAGACCCCTCACTGCAGACATCACAGCCCTTGTTTTCCACAAGGCTGGCTTTTAGGGTTTTCCCACCTGCTGCAGATACCCAAGGAATAAAAGTCGGCTGGAAGTATTTTCAAAGACATATTTTCTCAATAACCTCTATCAGTCATCTTCCAGCTCCAGCTACTCACAAGTTGGGGAGATCCATATTACATCGGTTTGAACGGGCTGGACCTGTATAATGAACACGGGGAGAAGATTCTTTTAAATCAGAACAGTATCCTTTCTGCCATGTAGACAGGACCATTTCTGAGGGTGCCTCCCTCCCCTGGAGCTCACAGCCAAGCCAGAGAAAGCTGGCCAGAGCAGGGCCCCTGCAGGCCCAGGGGAGCATGGTCTTCCTGCCTGCTGCCAGCTGCTCCTGCCATGATTCTTTTATGGTGCAGCTGGAGTTTTCTCCTTCTCTGCCTTCAAAGGCTTCTCTTCAGATTGAAGGAGACCCAAGCAGGACCCCCAGCTTGTTTGCTCCTGCAGATGTCTCAGAAGCTGTGGGGCTTTGCAGCACAACGGGGCTGGGAGGCCATCTAGGCCAGATGCTCTCCTTGATGAATGCCCTTTTTCAGACATTGCAGCTTTTCCAGACAGCGTCAATATCCTGGAGGGAGTATATGGAGATATTCGAACACCAGACAAACTCATTGATGGTGTAAATCACAGCAGTGATGGAAGGCACATGTGGCTCACACCAATTCTGCCAGGGCTGGTATGCTTCCCTCTTGCATGCTGTCATGTGCACTGACTGACACTCTGTCTGAAAGACCAGGTGAACAGCTGCCCCAACAGCTGATGGATGAGCCTCTAATTGCCTTATTTGGATGCTTCCTCTGGGTTTTGTGGAAGAAGCATTTCAGGGCTTGAAAAATTACTATATCCTCTTTTGGGGTTGTCTTTAAGGGAAAAAGAGATTGGTTACATAGTCAGCCAGATGTTTAGACTGGATTTGGCATTTTTGTCCATCTATTGAGTCCTTCCTAAGGACCTGTGATTGGCAGATGTTCTTTGATGGTGTTAAAGGTGTCAGCTCAGGATGTCAGCTGTTCCAACTCAAGCTGCCTTTTGCAATTTTGTCATTGCCACAATGGTATTCAAGTGGTGCTTCAGATGTTCTGGGATTGGACCCTATCACTATCTTTGTTTTCTTTTGCTACAGATGTTTTACTTCTATTTGTGGGCATTTATACTTTGTAATTTTCTCCAGCTCTTTTTCTTCTATTCTACTGTTTCCAGGTATTGCAATGTCCACTGTTATTGTCTTGGTACGTACGTACGTACGTACGTATGTATGTATGAATGTATGGTTTCTTCCTCTGAGTAAAGAAGTTTGCTCTCGCCCCCACACTTGGTTTGTTTACTTGTTATGTGATGTCCTGGGCAGCAGCATTTTTCCTTTTTCTTTCACTAACGGGAGGAAGAAGAGCATTGATCCACATCCAGTTTCACAGCCCAGAGTAACTTTAATCTGTTAATCAGATTTAGTTTCAAACATGTACAAAACAGTTCTGATTGGAGTTAAGATAGTCCTCACTGAGATTTCTCTTAGTGAAAGAATTTCTTCTCTGCTTCATTCCTGGTGGTAGGTGAATCGAGTTTACATTATCTTTGACTTGCCAACTACCATTTCCATGATCAAGCTATGGAATTATGCAAAAACTCCCCAGAGAGGAGTCAAGGAATTTGGAGTAAGTACCTGTTTACAAACTATCTCATCCTGAATCTCTAATTCAGCATTCGTGCAGAGAGAGAGAAGACTCATGAAGCAGCAGGGTTTAAAATGGGGGCTGGAAGTTTGGGGGGGGGGCAGAAGGCAGATGTATCCATCTTTCTCTCCCTTTGGGTACAAGCCTCCTGCCTGGGTTGGGGACTAAGTGCACCTCTGGCCTCTTGCAGAAGGTGCAAAATCATTTCTATGTGATTATCAGATCCTCCAACTTTTTACCCCCTCTTTTTGGGACTCAGCTCCTTGTGGATGATTTGCTGGTATACAACGGCATTCTCGATATGGTGAGCCATCTGGTCCCTGGCATTCTTCCTACTTGTGACCCTGTCGTTCCCCATCACACTTTCCTCTTTACAGAGGACGAGAAGATCTGCTGGCAGGAGAGGAGCACCATGGTTAGGTGTGTGGGTACATTTGTAACTCTTTCTCTAGGGAGCAGGTGATAATTTTCCTCTGATCATTTTCAACTTACTTTTAATCCTGAGTAATATTAAACATCAGTAACAAAAAAAATTCTGCCTATGTTTTATCTAATGTTGGTTAGATAAAAGCAAACAATAAGTAAGTATCTAATTAGACAAGCATGATCTGATGTGAGCTTCCGTAAGAGCGAGCCTTTCTGTGCTAGATAATTCTTTGATACAAGAATGTTCCTGTGCCAAACCCATCTGCTCTTTCAGCTCCATGTTCGTTTTGCTGATTGGCACTGAGGACCTGGCTGCAGAGATGCGGGTGCCCCTAGGGGGGACAGGAGAGGAGCCACAGCGGTACACAACCCCCATCAAATCAGGGTCATTGTTTGAGAATGGAATAAGTAGGGAGGGTATGATTTGCAGATAGTTCCACTCCAAAAATGACCTTCCTTGAATGTTCAGGAAATCCACTGACCTTTTTGATCGTTTTGGCTCAACAGCAACCAGATAGAGGACCAGGATGTACGACTGACGAATGAGAGCCAGCTTATATCCTCTTCCAGAAAGAAGCAAAAGGGAGCTGCTGATCCAGGTTGGTCCACCTTGGTTAGCAGGGATGGTAAAGAGTGCTAGTCTGGTTGCCTTTGCTGTGATGGCTGGAGGTTTCTTCAAACGGGTAAAGCTGAGGGCAGTCTTCTCTTCTCTCCC
This sequence comes from Protobothrops mucrosquamatus, assembly GCF_001527695.2. Lineage (NCBI taxonomy): Eukaryota > Metazoa > Chordata > Lepidosauria > Squamata > Viperidae > Protobothrops > Protobothrops mucrosquamatus. The sequence goes on from NW_015386439.1 coordinate 208,078, forward strand.
ACCAGCTCTTCGTCCTAAAACCTGCATTCAGGATAAAGGACCATTGCGGAGAACAAGACAGTGAGCAAAGAACAGGGTGGCCAACCTCCTATGGCCCATTTATTGCCCAGGAAGAGGCGGCAGCCTGCACCACTGGCACCCAGTTCCCGACTGGAATCATGAGAGGGAACTCTGGGTGGGACTGAGCTGGCTGTTAGTGCTGCTGAGACCACCGGAAGCACTTTTGTCACCTGTAGGCTGATTATAGTTCTCCTTGCTTCTCCTCACAAGAGGCTTTGGCTGAACTCGAGCAGGCTTGGATGTGTGCTGTGGAAAGAGGATATGCACCAGCCCAGGCTGGTTCACAAGGGGAGCTTTCTGTAACTTCCACAGGAAGCCTTGGGGGGGGGGTCCCTTTGCTTACTGGGGGGAGAAGGGATGGGGGGAGAAAAAGGCCAAAACGGGTGCCTCGAGGACAAAGGAGCACACAGCTCCCTTTTCCCCTTGTGCGTGCGCATCACTGACATGCACATCATGTATTTTCCCTGCAATTTCAGAAAGTATCTGAGCCACTGTAGAAATTAAACAGCATCAAAGCCTGGAGGGGTGCCACCTTCCGCGGCCAGCCGAAGGACTTCCTGCGCAATAGCTACAGTGGCTGAAAGTGGCTGAGGGCTGGAGTTGTAGCCGAGTGTGGCTAGGAGAAAGAGCACTGCAACTCTATGGCCAGGTGCTCAACTGCACTGGGCTGCCACCTGCTTCTAAGGTGGAAGGAGCAGAGAGGCTTGGTACTTTTCTTTGCAATTCTCACAGGGTTGCCTTCTATCCTTGGAGGCATCTCCCAAAACTGAGCTGAAAGGCAGAAAGTGCCCTGAGCCTCCTTGAACAGCAAGTGCCTTATTTAAAATGTTCCCAATTGCAGCATATTGACTGCTGGCAAGTACCAGATTCTCACGGTTGTAGTGCTATTATTTACTGTTTGTCATACAGTACACACAAACCCAGCTTATTTTTTTCTATCATTAGCCTATTAATCACATTGTGCCCCCTTGGCTAGAGCAATGGATGCCTGGGGAGATTGCCATCTGACTTTGGAAGAAGATGCAAGCCTGCCAGTCAAATAGCCGCAGAAGCTGTGAAGCTGACCTTTGTGCTTGCTGGCACCATCAGTGTGACCCATTTCTGGCCTTTCTGTAGCCTGAGCACAGGGTTCAAAAGCTGCTCCTGCAAAGAATGAGGATCCGTGCCTTATTGTTTCAACTGAGTTGGCCCGGCCCAGCCCTTACTTGGCAACTTTTGTAACTTGGCTTTGGCAGAGCAGTTGCTCAGCCTTCACAAGCATTGCCTAAATGCCCAGAGAGAAGTACCAGGGCAGGGCTTAATCCCCCCCCCCCCAAAAAAAAGATCTGGACCTGTTTTGAAGGACCACAGGCTTATTTTTCCTACATAAATATTTCTTTGGCAGACAACTTGCCTCTGCTTGCAACAGAGATGTTGTCTTGTACACAGTGTATGTCAACTGGCCTTTTCTATATTAGGAGCAACTCTGGTTTCAGGTTAGGCTCCGAATGAGGTTGCTGGAGATGGAGAAGTTAAACCTCGGCTTTTGTTGATGTGCCTTTCCCCAACATCACATAGATCATTCTTGGTCTCTAAATGCTGTTGAAGTAGACTGAGAATGGGAAGAGATGATGAGTGGTTTTTTTTACTAATAGGGCTTAAAGTAATTTTGATAGCCTAACAAGGATTATTATTTTCCCATGTGTTCAACAATAGCAGTACTAAAATTTCTCAGCTGAAACAAAGAATCATGGTTGAGAACAGGATTGGAGAGATCCAGTTTTGTAACAAGATTGATTGCTTCATGAAGAATAAATTCCTGGCTTTGAAACACAATTTAGCCTTATGATTTCTACTGCAGTCACCTGACAGCAAACATTGGGTTGTGTATGTTTGCTCTCCAGATCTGGTGTATGAACAAACAAGTGATCCTGCATATCCAATACAGAAAAGAGTTTAATAGAGAATTGATTACATTGCCTAAGTAACAAGGAAAGGTTTCTATTGTTCATCCCCAATCATCTTGCATTTCACCTTTGCTGTCAGATGTCAGCCAGGCCTATTCTCAGGGCTATTTACAGCTCCAACATCTGGCAACCACTCTCACCTCCCCCCTTCCAGCAGTCGGTCAGTTAACCCCTGACACTTCTGGGCCACCCAAGCAAAGGAATGGCTTGAGAGGAGTCATGGCCATGCCAAAGAATTGATTTTAAAAGCTAGCTCAATTGGTCAGGAGCCTTCCCTTGGAAAGCCTGGCTCAAGGGAAGCCGAACAGCACATAAGCCCTGGTGCGTTCATTCAGCAGTCCTGACCCAGCACATTTGAGCCCCATGTATCCTGCAAACCAGCTAAGGATTAGCTGATGAATTATATCGTGTTTACCCAAGATATTGGCCTGAGTACACCACAGTCTAATTTCACTGTATGTAGGCGCATGGTTTAAGCAGAGACATTTCAAGGCAATGAGGGGGCTTCAAGTTTCATTGCTTATCTCTTGCTCTTCCCCTAAATATTTCAGCACGAAGCAACAATGACAAAGGATCCATTTCTGTGCACAGTGAGGGCAGACAAGGGTGTTGCACAGCCCAGACTTAGATAAAGGCAGAGGAGGTGCATCACCTATTTCCCAGGACAAAATGCATCTGCCATGGCCTATTGCCAAGATAAGAACAGCCCAAGAAAACTCCTAAAACTAGCAGCCATCAGTCACAACATGTTCCTCTCCGAATTAAGATGATCTGGTGTATCTTGGTTCTGAGAACTAAGAGCGTAGATACGCAAACCTTGCTGCTATGTGGATCAGCAGCACAGAAGAGGCAGCAGCAGTGAAGAACCAACATACAAATTCTCCAGTGCTCAGGAGCTTCTCTCAGAGGTCAGTAGTCCCGTGGCCTCTTCTAGAGGTATTGTTTCTATAAAATGGGAACAGTACCCCACTGGCACCATTGTGATCCCTGCATACTACAGAACTAGCAGATGCTCTGTAGGAAATGCAAGGTATGGAGAAAAAGGCAAAACTGTTATTCCTGCCAGGATTTACTAGGGAGAAAACCAGAAAGTCCCAGATGACAGGCAAGGAGGAAACTGCCTGCTATGGAAGTCAAAAGCAAAGACTTTGATCAAAATCAAGAGATTATAATCAGCAAAAGAGGATGCAGACATGATCCACTCAACAGGTACTCACTTCCTTGATTTGACTGAATCTAGCTTCAGTTAAGTGCCAAGAATTTGAATAAAACTCCACTTTCAGCAAAGCAAGGCAGAGCTCCTTCTCCCATCCCTCTTCCACATCAGGCCCCGACGTCTCCTTAAGCCTCTTCACAGTAGAGCCCAAGCTGAGGAGTTTCTTCACAAAAAGGCCCCAGAGCTCAGGACCTTGGCTGCTGCTCTTGCCATCCCACAGATCCCTCCTACCCTTCAGGAATTTGCTGCTTGTTAGCCCATCAGTGCACTTCTATCAGCCTGCGATTTCCACCTATATTGTCAAGTTCTCTCATCTTAGAATATTCCAATACAGGACACTGTGCACCGTACTGGAGCAGTACTAGTTACATATGCATTTAATAAAGCATTTACCCAAAACTACCATGATGGACCCACAATCTGTCCTCTTTTCAGAATTTTTGTTGCTGTTTTGCTGTTTGAAATGCTCAACAGTTACTCCATTTTTCCCAAGGAACTCTTCTTTCCATCTAGTTATCTGTGGATAGTGGTAAAATGAACATCTTTTAGAATAAAAACTGTTTGTGGAACCCTATTTAACCTCTCTTCTGGACCATTCTGACAGGGAAAGGACTGGAAAATCCCACTAACCTTAGTTGAAGCAGTTGTTTGGTCACAGCAAGAAACACTTTCTGGGATCCAAGATGGCTTAGGCCAGCCAGCTACCCTGTTTGCCTTGGGGAACCCATGGATGAAAGCTTCAAGCGCAGGCCGTGCTGAATTTACTTTTCATGTTACTTTGCTGACTGAACACTACAGATCTTAGCACCATAAAATGGACAAGCTCTTTCCCTCTCCAAGACCATCGGTGTCTGGAACTGAAGTAAGTAAAATAAAGACTTGGAACTTTCTGTACTTTTGATAGGAAAGAGCTACGCTTAGCAGCAATCTAGGCAGTGCTACTGCTCTTCTCTGAAAAAGTTGGATGTAACTCTGCCGGTCCCTTCTGACAGGAAACCCAAGGCAATCAACAATCTACTCCATACTAAGAGCAGAACCCAGGAAGAAATCAAAGTACTGTAGCTGGTTTAGCACTGCTGGTTATTTTTGATCCTTAAGCAAAATGCCACCAGTTAAAAAAGTACTTTCTAGCAACGGTCTGCCTGCTGAGGCTTGTGGCATTAAGCGCAATCCACTTAGCATATGGAAAACAACAGTTCAAACAGAAACTAGAATTCAAAGGGTGACCTCAGATTATTCATTTATAGGAAATATAAATAGACACCGACTTTTCTGGAAGCTCAACTGGAAGGGAGGCAAGAAGATGGATCCAAATGAGTGCACCCTACTCCTACAACCTATCACATATATTGTTGGCAATTCCCAATTCTGATGTTTAGCAGTGTAGCCACTGTACACTAGACAAAAAAAAAAGGATGCTTTTGTAATTGCGCTTTGCGAAGCACAGCCGTTTTCCTTCCTGAAAAGCGTGGAGGACAGCCTGCATTGCTGCACCTTCAGCCCATGCTGAAAAAGGAGCTTGCACATTGTAGTGGTTTGGCACAGCTGTAGTGGTACATTGAAAGAAAGAATGGGGTACAGAAAAGCTCCTTTGGGGCTACAAATTCTAGGGATGCATTCAATAATTGGCGGGAGGGGGACTTATACTCTAGTTTTAACAGTCATCTGACCGACAAAAAGAGGGAACATTGTCATCTTTAGGCTTCATGAATTCTGGTGGTGAAAAAGTACCAAAGGAGAGTTCTATGATACATTAAAACTTTACACTTTTAACGTTGTCCAAGTTTGTCTAACCCTTAAAGCATTTTGATTTTCAGGTTTTCTGAGCTTGGAAGAAAGTAGATGTCCCTATTCATTTTTGCATATTAATATTACAAATTTATGATTGGATTTCTTTTCTTTAGATGCGCCAATATTTCACTAGAGTATACTAGAATCAAAACATCGTGCCAAATAAAAGAGTGTATCATTTCCTCAGCAAAAGGCTACATGGCTGAGGGCTTATCTTATTCCCCCTTGTTTTGACATCTTGTGACACACAAAGAGCAAGATGTCTATGGAGATTCTCAGTCATCCAGGTCACAGTTATCCTAAAGGTGATTTTTTACGAGGCAATTGGATTTCCTTGTTTTTCTTTGATGACGCTTTGCTTCTCATCAAAGAAGCTTCTTCAGCTCATGAAACTTCTTGGATGAGAAGCGAAACGTCTTCAAAGCAAAACAAGAAAGTCCAGTTGCCTTGTGAAAAAGCATCTTTGGGACAAAGAACAAGAGCCATGACTCAAATACTGCATGAATTAATCCAGATCCCATTGGATGTATCATCATTTTCTTTGGGGCCAATTCTGCTAAGGGACAGTCTGGCTCCTGCATGTAGACAAGCAAGCTGACATGGGATTATGCCAGCAGGGCCCCCAAAGCAAAAAATAAAGTGGGGTAGGCCCAAGTCATTACCTGCCCCCTATATTGGCAATGGTAAAATGAGGAACCAGCAGAGCCAAGATTGGTGGCACCAGCACATCCAACCGACTGGGCAAAGACGGGCTGTACACTACCCGCACCCTTCTGATCTGCTGGGAAATGGCAAGTGCAGTGTTTCAGAAAGCACAATGGCACTTTAATCTGATTTTGGCAAACAGCAAGCTCAACAGCTGCTTCTTTAGTAAGTGCTGAACTCCAAATGAAATCTTCTTGTTCCTCCCTGTTCCAAGATGACCATTCCTTCTGGCCCCCGGTATCTCCCTTGACCAGCTCTTAGTGTCGATCACAGAAGGTAGACAAACATGCAATTATCTGTGTTTACATATAAAATGTGAGCGCTAATGACACTCACACACCTACTTATTCACTCTGCTTGGAGGTGCAAAGGAAGATGTTGATGAGAAATAAAAATGAAGTAACCACAGCTTGTCCTTTGAACGTGTTCCGATCCCCAATCTATACTGCTCCTCCTCCGTGCAGAGAGGAGCCCAGCAGTCTCTCCGAAGGCACTTGATGTCTCCTCTCAGGGGAAAAAACAAACATTTCAAGGGGGGTGAAAAGGGCCAGAGCCTGGCATGGCTATGATTCTCTCCAATTCAGGTGCCCAAAGGAAGAGGGGTAACAACTGAGCCAGGCTGTGCCGCTTCCTGTCATCCCCTCTGTGCAAGAGAAAAGGCCGGTTGGAGAGAGCTCAGATTTCTCACAGAGAAGAATCGATGGGCATCACACACTCCGGGAGCTGTTCAGTTTGGTTAGTTCGTTGGCTTCCTCCGGCCTGGCCTCCTCACAGTCACCCTTCTCACCAGCTGCACCGAACTGAGGGCGACTGTCTAATTTAACCAATTCTTTGGGAAACTTCTTGAAGCGGGGAAGCAAATCTTTGAGCTCCAGGTCGGGGGGCATCTTATCCAAGTTCTGTACAGAAGGCACCAAGTTGGTGATCTCATCAGTTGGAGATCGCCCGATGCTGCCATCTACTTGAACCCGAATGTCCGGAGAGATAGACAACTGATGGTGGGGTACCACCCCACTGTCCATGCATTTGGGATAGAGGAAAGTCTTCATTTGGCCTTTGCCCTTCACGTTGACTGTCCCACGGTAATCAAAGTCATAGCCCATTTTGTGAAGAATGCGGTAACTCTCCTCGCTCACCTGGATCCGGCACTCGACTCCTGTAGTGTCCATCCTGCTTGCTATGTTCACAGTGTCCCCCCAGATGTCGTACAAGAGCTTGGTGGTGCCAATGACACCAGCTGTTAGGGGGCCATGGTTAAAGCCAATCCTCAGCTTAAAATTGAACCACAGCATGTTGTTGTTAAAGTCATCAACCACTCGCATCATTTCTTTGGCAAATTCAAAAAGCGTCTGCAGATGGGCATGGGGGTTACTGCTGTCCTGGCACTGGGAAGCATTCAGCCCAGAAGCAGCCATGTAGGTGGCCCCAATGGTTTTTATTTTCTCAATGCTGCTGTAATTAGGCTTGCTCAACAGCTCATCAAAATCCCCAATCAGTTCATTCAGGACACGGTAACATTCCTTGCCTCCTTCGTAATTCTCCTCATAGAACTCGCTGAAGTTCACAATGCTGGCGAAGATCACCCCCCCACTGTCGTGGTTTTTGGAATAACTTTGGGACACTTTCAGCTGCTCGGCCACATGGTAGGGAATGATGTTCCGCAGGAGCCAGTCCGCCTGGTCCCTCATGCTTTGAATCTTGGTACGGTGAAGGTCAGCTTCCACATCTCCATGATAATGGAGACGGTAACTCACCTCAAACTCCCGATTTAAGAACCAAACTAAGACAAGGAGAAGGAAGAGGCCCAAAACTACTTCCAGGCCAATCAGATCTGCCGGCCTACTGAAGTCTTCCGACGCAGACCTGTTGCAGGCGTTCTCTATGAAGCTGGGGGTGGGGAAGGAACAAAACAAAAAATTGAATGCGTACTTTAAATGTAACTTCAGATCATCCTGCATGGGATCTCAAACAGGTGCTGTTGATCATTATGATCACCTAGTTTTTACATGAACATGTATCAACATTTAAAGGCTCAGTGTGTTGGCACAGAGGATACATGTGAAGTTGGGGTGTGCTGAAATGTGGCCTTTGCTCTGGGCAAGTGGCCTATGGGCAGAGGACGGGCAGCCCGATGTAACATTTTTTCCCCAAGTCAAATTCCAAAGAGAATTTCCTTAAATCAAATGATGTACACATTGTAAGAACATCTAATTTTGATACGTATCTTGATACAAATAGAAACTGTCCAACAGCTCAAATCATTACAGCTTCTCTCTTAGCAGTTAACAGAAGAGACACATCTGGCCACACAACAGTGCAAGTGAGAGACTTCTCAGTATGTAGGCATGACACCTTAACAGCACCTGGCTTTATAATGTTAACTGCTCTATAAAAATATTATGCTTGGAAATAATCCATCTCACTGTTTCAGAACTCAGCTGCACTCTGAGATTCACAGAAAGGAAATCAGTGGTTCACAGTCCAAATTTCAGCCTCTTCAAAATCTTTTTCATTTTGGCCACAACTTCTATTCCGACTCTCAGCTGGCGAATAGAGCACTTTGGATCTTTAGAGAATGTAAGCCAAAGGCTGGAGCCTGAGACACAATCAAGCCCAATAGATTTTTAAAACATACCTTAAATTCCTCGGTGAAACGAGATTTGACTCCTCCAAGAAGCTGCAATAGAAACATAACAGTCTCACATTACCAGCAAGCCAAGTCTGGACCAAAACAAGGGCAACTACATTGCACCTACCGCAGTCACAAATTAGGACTTCTTCTCTCACTAATTTGCTAATCCCTGTGATGCATGCACACACTAGTCCCCTTCATACTTTTTCCTTCATTGCTTAGCCACACTCCTAGGCAAAACTGGCAAAAATTGTGGCACTTCCATTGAAGCAAGCAGGCTTCATTCCAGCAGCCTGGGACCTTTCCTAGATACGGCAGCCTGATCTTCGTCAGAATTGTGATGGATTTGCTGTGGCTCACCTGTCGGAACACCAGGGCAGGTGCAGGAGGAGGAGGAGGACCCCTCCCACAAGGGTAGCCAAAGAGGATCTCAACCAGGAGCTGAGCTGGCAAAAGTTACAGTACTGGACTATTGTGATGAGAACTGCAGAACACATAAACATGGTGGACTGCAACAAAAGAAACACCAGTCAGAACAATGGAGCAAATCAGAGCAAAGAAGTTGCACCTTTCCTCAAAAAATCCCAAAGTTAAAATAAGTGACGAGCTTAGAGCAGCCATGCTTAGGAATTCTGGGAGCTGAAGTCCACAAGTCATAAAAGAGCCAAGGTTCCCTACCGCTGGCCTAATACAAGCCCTACCTCAAAAATAAGCACTAGTTTTGGGGTGAGGCACATGCCTAAAAATCAAGCTAGGGCAGGGACGGGGTTTACCATTGCAGCCAGGCCTCCCATGGATTGACGCTGGCCTCGCCAGCCCATTTCTTCTGCAGCTGAAGGAGCAGCTTCATTCTGCAGCTGAGAATGGAGCTCGGGCCTGCATTTCACCATCAGAGGCCCTTCCGAAAGGCCTGTGCAGCCGAGAACCGAGCTACAGGATCTGGCTGGGCGGGATTGTCAGTGTCACCACAGCACGTTGAGTGGAAAAGACCCACCCCCCCCCGAAAATAAGACCTGGTACCTCTTTTGAAGGCAAAAAATAATAATAAGACCGAGTCTTTAGTTTGGGGAAACACGGTAGATAGAAGAAGTCCAGGGAATTGCAGTAGACCAAATTTGGGCTTGGGTGGTAGATAAACTGCAATCTGTGGCACCCACTCCCTCCTGCTCTTGGCTCCCGGCACTGGCAGCAAAGCTCTGACTGAGAAGTGGAGCCCTTTAGGACTATGCTAGTTGACTAGGATGGGCAAAGCGAGCCACTGCCCTTCCGGCTACCCATTTCCACTCCTGGAAAAGAAGTTTCTGCGTGTGATTTGGCACTTTGACCCAAAGCTTCCAATGACCGAAAGTAGGGTAAAAGACCCCTCCCTCATGCTTTTCACTCAGAAGTTCTGCTTGCCCACCAAGAGCTGGGATTGAGGCCAACTTACATAGAGGTTAGTTCCAAACTCAGAGGTGAAGTGTGAGAAGACCGCAAGAGCAGGCAGGGAGATCAAAACGGCCCCGATGAAGTGTCTGGGCAGCCACCCGGCAATCACTTCCAAGAGTCGCTTAGTGCAGACCATCATATCCTCCAGAAAAAAAGCCATCCTGAAAACCGCAGACACGGCCGCTGAGCTTTCCCTGCCCTCAATCTCAGGAGAACACCTCTCTTCCACAAGTGCCCATCAGTGACATCAGAACTTCCCCCTCTTCCAAAATCAGGACAGCCCTCCCGGGCATGAAAGAGAAGTAGCGACACTGGAAGGGATCCCAAGGGAGGGTCCTGGGCATCCACAGCCAGCTCCAGCTTTTCTACAAGGGCAGGGGTCTGCTGGGATCTCTTTCTAATGCACGGGGGGAGGGGGCATTTGCTGTCACCCATACCCAACAAGGGAGCCCTGATATTGAGGAAGGACAAGCGCAGCATTTGGCTCACCTGATTGAGATGGTAAGAGAGACCACCTCAAGTAGGACAGCCACTACTGCCACAGCCACGGCTGCAGGAGGGAGAGGAGAGGCCACCACCCCGTATTTCAGGAAGCAAGCGATGGAGAGGATGAGGAAGACAGTGGTGGAGAGGCACACGTCCAAGAGGGAACTGAAGGTAGCACTGGCGAAGGTCTTCACAGGAACTCTTCTAACCACCTGTGGAGAGCGAGGTCGAAGTTACCTGGCCACACATGGGCTTCTTCAGAACCCAATGCCAAGCAGGGAAATCAAAAGTCACCCAACTCTATACTTTTCAGTTTGATTTCAGAATCTGATCCAGAGATGACCTCCACTCTTTACAAAGGTTCTCTGCAGCACTCTACTTTAAGAAAAAGATTACTAAAACACAGCAACAGTTTTCAGAATCAGTTCTCTAAAAGGCTACCAGAAAGAAAACAATCAGCAAAAATGAGTACAACAAACCAAATTTAATTTCTTAGAGGAAATTATTCTCAAAACCGCTTTAGGAGAAACCAGACCCTCATAACTTCTGTGAAAGAAGATTATTATAAAAGTCACGGATTGTTACTTAGGATAGCTGAGGGACATTTCTGTTATAAGCAGACCTTCCATCTATCTTTTAACTATCTTTGTATGCAAATAATGCACATTTGCCCACTCTGTATGGAATGATAGGTCTTTTTAGTGCATATAGACATGCAAAGGAAGAACTGATACAGGACTAAAGTTTAAAGCAGTCAAAACAAGGGCTGTTTCCAGGACAATGGTCTGTAAAATAAATTATCAATAAAAAACATTCTTCGGGAAGTTTGCAAATCTGAACCCAAATTTATATGTGAACTCTTCCATTTGCACACAAGAGACCCTGAGTTAGTAGCAACACTAGCTATTTAGTGGCCTGAAGGTTAGGATGTCTCCTGCAGAAGCAGATGATATAATACTGGAATAAAAACAAATACTTTATCAGATACTTTGCCAGAATTTCATATACCTATTTAAATAAAAGCAGTAAAATGCGAGAAGAGAAAAAAGCTTTATTTATTAATCTATATGGTTCAAGTAGAAAGGGCATGAATGTTTACACATAAAAGCAAGCTCTATAAATTTAGCATCAAGCCAATGTAGTTTATCAAAATAGTTATTACATGTTCCTGCTTGGAGACTCTAGACAGGAGCCTGGTTGCTACGCTGCAGATACTGCAATTTCAGTTTCTCTTTCAAAGGCATCCCTTCACCAAGGGCAAAAGCAGAGACAAAACACACTTGAAATGACTTAAAGCCTAAATCAAAAGTACGGTAACTGCCAAACTGCTAACCAAGCTTCTTTTTTTAAAGAGGGAATATCAGTGTAGAAAACAAACAGCATAATAATTACTGATCTCTCCCCAGTCAACATGAACAGTTAAAATAAACATAAAATGTTCTGACATCTTGTTACTGTGTTCCTCAGATACTATCAGCATGCATGTGCCTGCATGCACACAGATCCACACACAAAAAACCTTACCTCTTCTTGGTAGCTGCTCCGGTAGGCCATCTCCAAATCATGATCAAGGAAGTTCAGGCTCAACTTGTTAATGGGTGGTTTAAAAAAATAGTCTTTCATCAAGCTGAGGAAAAGATTCATTTTAGGAAAGTTTATTCTCCAACAAAGAAACAATGATTACCCATCCTCCTTTGACAGATCACTGAAACACAGGCATTTCTAATTATTAGTCCATCCTTAATTGGGCTTGGGTGGGCCATGGAGCGCTCCCATGCAGAGCAAAGGTCCAGGTGATGAGAATGCTTTGCCTTACCTGTCTTCTTTAATAACATCAACAAAGTGAGCATCTGTTTTTTCTCTGATATTTTTGAACCGCAATGGCAGAAGAGCTGAATGATCCAAGCTTGCCCCAACCCATCTTCCTTTCTCTTGCAACATTTCATAAAGAGATGTTTGGCTGTTGCTCAGTTTCTCCTCTTGCGGGGGACTTAGAAGCCCATTCCGAGACTTTGGGCTGCCTCCCCCAGGACTCTGATTGAGACAAGAAGAAAAATTAAAGTGATTTATGATTAAGTCAGAAAGAATTCAGATCATACTTGTCTGTTTCTACAAGTATATTGTGGTAGAAAAATCATCTCAGTTCAAAGATTTTGTCATATTTTTGAATGTATAAAACAGCACTTGCAAGATTTAAAGAAAAAAAGAAACATAAGGCCAAACCTGATTAAATTAACAAAAGCAGAAAGATTTGTATCATGTCATGAATCATTTTATTATCACGTCTAATCCCAAAGGTGGCTTCAAATGAGATATACATTTTTTTAAGAAGCGTAGTTGGAACACCTTCCAGTCCACTTTCAGGACAAGAAGGGTCTGCCAGACCCCTTCGGCATTTGTCACTCCTGAGCAAACAGAAGTCAGAAGTCAGGTTTCTCCAGCTCTTTATGCTCAGAAAACCTCAAACAATGTTTAGAAAAGGAAAATGCTAACATTTCTTTAAAAACTATAGAAAATGCATTTTAAACTAAAATTAAATAAAGTACAATTTATTTTTTCAGGGTTTCAGGCTAAAAAAATTAGGAACCTAAAAAGAGCCATATTACCAGAGGCTGAAATTCCAACTCTTAAAAAGAAGAATTGTTAGGATGCCTGTACAGCACTGAAAAATTAAAACAAAAGGAGTTACACTAACCCAGTTAATGAGAAGGCAAAAGAAAGTGCACTATAAGCAGCCCAACTTACAAGGTAGCAAAGGGATTAGATTTGAAAAAGTATCCAACTGTACATCACGGTGTTCTTTAAATCATCCTAGGTCAAATTTCATACATGCCGGTCCTGAGAAGAAGGAAAGGGTTTGCCACTGGGACCATCCGCCCTTGAAGACGCCCGGGCCAGAAGGCCGCCTGTCCTGCGGTTTTACCTGCACCCTCTGCTGCAAAGGCTGCCAAAATCTGAGTCTGTCTGGCCCCGTGACTGACCTGCCTCAGCTTCTGCTCCATGGATGAATGAGGAGGAGGAAGAGGAGGAGTCTTGAGAATAAGTTACCTTTGTGCTGGTCTTGTGGTCCTCCTGGCATCCATTCTGAATGGCTCCTTCCTCTGCACTCATAGCACAGCCAGAAGAAAATGTAACACTGCATGAATGGCAGATCTGCAACCACAAAGAAACACGCTATAGGATGAATTCCTCCTTTCGTCCCTGGCCTGCCTGTACTGTGGGTATCTGTATGCTCTTCAAAATGGCACATATTTTGTGTAACTCCTAGGATGCTATCTAGGCCAGGGATCCCCAACCCCCAGTCCATGGACTGGTACCAGTCCGCAGCATGCCAGAAACCAGTCCGCGCAAATAAGCGAAGCCCCATCTGCAGGATGCAGGCGGCACATGAAACCATGCCCCCTCCGTCCGCAGAAAAACCTCTCTCCATGGAATTGGTTCTTGGTGCCCAAAAGGTTGGGGGCCTCTGATCTAGACTGCATGTGACACTTTTCCCACCTTAAATGTTTCAGAACAAAATGAAATGGATTTGGGCATGGAAGGAAGTTATCATGCACACAAGACGACAGCATTTAGCAGCTCTGTCTTTTCCCCATCTCACATCTCAACCCAATTTGTACAGATCAACAGATTAAACCAAGTATAAATACTTCTATACACATTAGAAAAGCAAATACTTGGTTTTTGGAACAAATGCTCTTATACACTCTTTGCAAAAGCAGACCCATCCAACAGCTATGGCCTTTTTTCTTAGTTGCATTGAATGATTTTGTGCCACTCACTCTACCAAAGCCAGGAACCCTGATCCTTGCCCCTTTATGCCAACTGATTGCTGGCTTTCTCAGAAGCGCTTAAGAGCAGCATTTTCCAGCTCTGTACTAGGCACCATTCATTCCTTCTGCAGTCAACAATGCGAAAGCTCCTAGGCTACGTGAGATTTAAACCAAGCCCCTCACAGCCAATTCATAATGTACACCATCTCATCTTATGACTTCCAGAGCAAAAAATAAAGCAATTTATGATTTGCCTTCTCAGAGGATCAATAACTGTAAATATAAGTTTCCAAGCTCAGGTAGGTTGTTAAAACAGGTTTCTAAACATTAATCCACAGAAATGTACAGAATTTGCATTTGTCAAACCTTATTTTTTTCTAAGTACTTGAATGCTTTTGTTAAATCATCCACATTCTCTGATGAAGCTCCCTGTGGCTTATTCCCGTCTCCTGCTTCTAGACCTGGAAGGAGGAGCATCTCCGAGCAGCTGCAATGGGTCTCCTTCTTTTTCAAACCAGAGATCAAGTATGTTTTCAAACCTACAGGAAAACTATAGTTAACATATCCACTATTCTTCCTCCACTATACACTTCCCCCCAGCTTACCTGTAGAGCTCCTTCTGCAAAGAGCTGTTTACTACAGCTGGCCATCCCACACCCCTTGCCATCACAGCCTGCAGAGCCAGCTGTTCAAATGACTCATTTCTCCTTTGGAAACAGCCAAATACACTTTTTAGCAACAAAACTGCATTTTATAAATTGCTTGGCTAGCTATTAGTAATTTGTTTTTCATTGGCTATTTTTCTATTATATTCCTTAAAAAAAATAGGATTGTGAAACATAACCCAGCAGCGTTTTAAAATTTTTAAATATTGTATATACTTTGGTTTTATTTAAGAGCATTCCGTTTCATTGTCACTGTGAATATTAACTTCCAAAAGGCTTTTGGTATCAAATGAAGACTTAAAAGACCAGACTGGGAACAACTTTGTGTCATTTGCAAACTGATGAGCATCCCTTCCATCCTCTCTTCTGGGCCATTTCTGCAGACACTGAAGAGCACTGCATGCACACAGATGTAGTTCCGTAAGGATTACATGCTGAGTGCGCTCAGTCAGCCAACTCCAAACCCATCTGGTAATGGCACAGCGTGTCCCACACTGTTCTATCTCATCAAGTAGTAGGCTGCCTTACACTCTGTCAAATGCATTACTGAAACCTAAATATATCACATGCACAACATTTCCACAACCTGAAGAAAGACTGGTTTTTGTGTACTTTACAGGATCTTTTACTCCAGTCCCACCCACTACTCATTTATCTCACATTTATCTGTGCTTTTCTTTTATTTAAGATCCCTTTATTAATCCTGGACAATGACCGTAATAAAATTGATACTAAACTGCTAGAAGTCAGTATATGGTCATCAGAATAAAAATTCTACTGACCATATACCACTTCTAGCAGTTTACAACACTCACAGAATCATAAAAACTGTCCCCGAAAAAGCTGGCATCAAAAGCAACTTTTTTCCTTGCCCAACAATCTTATGGAAGAGCTCAGTCTTAACTGCTCTCCAGAATACTGTAGTGCTTTTTCTTACAAAGTGATAATTTATTTTTACAAAACACGTGACTTACCTGCATAGCAATAAAAGTATATTTTTATTATAAAAGTGTACATTGTAAAGTGACATGAGTGACATGCCACAAACTATAAAATAATCAGTTAATTAAAATTCCACCTGGAAACCAAAAGACATTGCAAATACAAAGCACACCTCCCTCATCTTTAGTACCTCTTCAAGGAACCAGGAAAGGCAGAAGCACATTTACCTGGCAGGTTTCATGTAAAACATGAAATTGGTCCAAATCTGCTCACATTAGCACAAGAGAAGGAAAAGGTTAACTTCCAAAGCAAATCAACTCATTTACAGGCAAAAATGAGAGAAATACCTTTCAGCTGGTCTGCTACCACGCTCTGGCCCACGCGCTCCATCACCTTTCCATCCTCCATTTCGTAGCGATCATCCAAGTATTTTGCAGTAGCCTCTGAAATGTGGACCTTCCCAGCGACGCCAAGTTGTTCCATTAAATTGGCCAAATTGACATCATTGGACCAGACATCAAACTTAAACCTCCTCATTCCCAAAATGCCACAAAGGACCGTCCCAGTGTGTACGCCAACCCTCATATTCACCATCTCTTTCTTCTCTTGACAAAACTGCTCAATGGCTTTGATCATGCCCAAGCCCATCTCGATGCAGCAGTAAGCGTGATCTGCTCGGGGCTCAGGACACCCTGCCACACAGTAGTAGCAGTCCCCCAAGGTGCTTATCTTCTCGCACTTGGTGTCCTCGCAGAGGTGATCAAAGCGCCCGAAGAGGTCGTTCAAAAGCCCCACCAGGGCGTGCGCAGATTTGTTGGCACTCATTTTGGTAAAGCCTACGATATCGGCGAACAAAATACTGACTTGTTCTATCTGCTGCATCTTGAAGGGGCGAAACACGATGGGGGTCTTCTGAATGGATGGTTTCTTCTTCCTGCTTTTGGGGCTGGAGGCGGAGTGGCGCTTGACGGAGGAGTTCTCGCTGTCGTCGTCCCCCTGCTTCATCAGATCGTCCGCGATGATCCTGGGCATGACCGAGTGGATCATGCGCTCCTTCAGGGCCTTCTCCACCTCCAGGTCCTTCCCGTGCATGATGGACTGCCCCACCTTGAGGAAGGTGCTCCTAGACCGCACCTCCGACATGATGAAGAGGTGCACCCCGGTGGCGTGGATGCAGAGGTGCAGCAGGGCCTTGCCCAGCAGCTCCCAGGGGGCCAGCCGCTGGCCCGGCGGGGGCGCGAAGCAGCGCTCGTCGCGGAAGCCGTAGCCCAACGCCTCGAAGAGCACCGAGCCGCCCAGCCCCAGCAGCAGGCTCAGGTAGAGCGGCAGGTGCGGCACGGCGTACAGCAGCAGCAGCGCCTCCACGCACAGCGAGAAGCTGCCCACCGGCGACAGGCAGGGCGGGGGCGCGGCGCGCGCGCTCCCGTTGCCCCCCGCGCCGGGCCCGGACGCCGCCGGCAGCTGCGTGGCCAACGGGAGGGCCAGCACCAGCAGCGCCAGCGCCAGCGCCGAGCCGGCCGGGTGGCGGCCGTAGGCGCGCGTGAAGGTGAAGAGCAGCGCGGCCAGGCAGGCGCCCAGGAAGGCGAGCGCGCCGCCCGCCGCCGCCCCCGCCCGCGCCGCGCCGCCCCCCCCGCGCCCCCAGCCCAGGAAGGCGCCCCAGAGCAGCGCCGCCGCGCCCAGGTAGGAGAGCGCGTAGCGGAGCCGGCGCCGCGTCTGCGGGAAGCGGCGCTCGCGGCAGGCCTGTTCCAGGTTGCTCGAGTCGAAGCGCGGGTCCCACCAACGCGGCGAGGCGCGCTCGAAGAGCTGCGGCGCCCGCCCGGCCCCCAGCCCCAGCCCCAGCCCCGGGCCCAGCGCCGCCGCCGCCCGCGCCCGCCGCCCGCGCCCCGCCGCCCGCAGCCGCACCGCCACGCGCCCGCCGCCGCCGCCGCCGCCGCCGCCCCCCCCGGCCAGGCTCACCTCGGTACCGCGCGACGGGGGCGGCGGGGAGACGGCCGCCGCCGCCGCCATGGCCACGCCCGCCTCGGCTCTCCCGGCGCCGCTCAGCCCAGCCCGCCGCCCCCGCCGCCTCTCAGGCCCGCGCTCCCGCTGCTCCCGCCGGGCCGCGTCGGGCTCCGCCGCATGGCGCCGCGCCGGAGCCCCCCGCCCGGCTGCCTTCCCCGCCCTCGCGCCCGCCGCCGCCGCCGCCGCCGCCTGCCTGCAAACGCCTCACGAGCCGCGTCGAAGGAGAGGGAGGGGCAGCGGCGGCGCCGCCGAGGCTGCTGTCAGTGTCGCGCGGGACGAGGGGCGCCTGCGCGCGGCGCGGGAGACGGCTGGGGGCGCGATCTGCGCAGGCGCAGCCCGTCCCCTCGTCCCCCGCTCTCGTCCGCCCGGCTGTAACCCACGACATGGGGGGGGGAGGGGAGGGAAGGGAAGGCCGGGCCAGTCCCGCGGGAGCAGCTCCGCCCCGGCCGCCGCCGGGACCCGAAGGGCTGCTCGCCCCGAGGCTGCGGCTGCTGGGAAAGAGGCGAGGGGGGCGCCGCCGGGTTTCTCGGCTCCTGAATGCCTTCCGGTGGGATTCTGCGCCGCCGCGGGAGGAGCCGCTTCTGCTGCCGGCCCTGCCCGTCCTTCCTGCCAGACCCTTCCTCGGAGGAGCGCCGGCAGCCCCCGCCGCTCCCTTTGCCAGCGCGACGCGTGGATGATCCGTTGGAGGTTCGGGGATTTTAAAAAGGCCTAAAAAGCCCCCCCCGCCCCCCCCTGGCTTTCTGGCAAGGCCGGGGGTGGAACTCGGGCGCTGCTTCTGCAGCCGCCGCTGCGGTTCAGCCCCCCGCGCCCCCCCCCCGGTAAGTGGCTCCCTTTGCTGATTGGGGACCGCCGACTGTGCCCTTCCCTCTGGGCCGACCGGGGCCGGCTTGCCGAGCCCAGGGCCGAGTTCCCCCGAAGGGAGCAGGTTGAACGGCAGGAGGCTCGTCGGGAAGGAAAGGCTGAAGCCGTGGAGGGATTTGTGGATCAAAAATAGCCAGCAAAGGCTACGCGTAGTTCCAGAGGGAGCCCGGGGAATGACTGGTGTGTGAGGGGAAGAGCGCGAACTGCCGCCGCATCAGATCCTTTCGCGGACTGGCCGCTGCATCGCGCATCAGAGCCAAGTCTGCAGTAAAGAATTAGGAAGCTGACTTCCCAGCCCTTTGGACTTCCGAGCCCTTCGGAGCAAGAGAACACCAGGGGAGCGGAAGCACCTCTGCACAGCCTCACTGTGGTCTAGCCACTTCCTGAAAGCAGCTTCAACACTCAACCAATGACTTCCTCGAGGGGGAAATGGCTTAATTAATCTCAGCAACACTCAAACCACAGTCATCATCCAGTGATAGTGACTGCAAAAGTTGGATCCCCACTGACAGGACCTTTGAGAGCCCTCTGCGCATCTTTGAAAAACAACTGTCAGTTTCCCCCTTAACAACAGCTGGGCAGAGGTCCTGCACCCCAGGGTCGTGCAGATGTTCACCTTCCATGCTCGGAAGCATCTTGATTTTGAAAATCAGTCATTTCCATTGGGAAAAACTTGGGAGAACTCTTGATGTAGAGGTAACTAACTTGCATCTGTGGGCATTTCCTCCTCTCTCACCAGTTTTAGCTCTACAAAAAAGTGGTTTTGTGGGAAAAAATGGAAAAGCCAGGTTAGAGAAACAGCTGTTGTGCTGGAGATACTTCCTTTGATTCCAGTCACCACCATCCCTTTACACGCACCCCCGACACATATTCTGACTCTCCTGCCTGGCCTACCAGTATTTCTTTCCACACACAAAAAAATGTGCCTACAAGTGATAAAGTCATTAAGCAAATCCAGGCATGGAGAGAAAAAGAAGAGAGCCATTCATTTTGGAAAGAGATTCCCCATTTTGCCCTGTTTGTTGTGAAAGTGCTTTCTTTCGATCAAAGCTTTGCACTTTTCTCTGAAGCGGTGGCACTTACTTGCAGAGGCCCTGCTGTCAACCAGAGGGTTTTACCCATGGAAAGAAGCCCCAGGGAGGAATGCTGCTAGGTGGTTCAGCCATGGAAAAGCCCCTGCTGGCCCTCACACACCCACTTTACAATCCGATTCTGTTGCTCCCTCTGGGAGGAAATTTCAAGGTATTTCTAGCAGGACTACCAGATTCTGCAACAGCTTTGTCCCCTATGCCATCCGTCTGGTAAACTCGCAAGATTCGTTTTTCTTGCTATGTATATGTATACACCCGAACTATGTGTCATAGAATATATTGTGGGTATATGCAAATACGTTTGTCATATTTATGTAATGTATATTGGAGGTAGTGACCCTTTGAGAGCTGTACACAACGAAATTTCATATTAAAGTATGGCGATTAGTGTACATTTAAAGTGACAAAAAGTTTACTCTATTCCTTGGTGGGATCTCCCATTTTCATCCTTTCCACTCAAAGAGAGGCAACACACCAAGAAATGTGGCTGAAAAATACCAGAATTTATTGGGCTGAAGTACATAGTTTCTCCAAATATAGACTATTATTGTGAGCCACTGAAATGTATTACACAGCTATGTAATTCCTTTAAATACATCTGTCCACAACTCTGGCCAAAAGAAGCACACAACCACTGGGGGGGGGGGATGGTTTGGGTCTGGCATTTAACCAAAGGGGGAGGGGATGCTAGGCTTCTGAACATCCATGGACCACAAGAGCACAAATTCCCAAGACAGGAAGGGACAGGTGGTCACCTTGGATTAGCCGGCTGTTCTCAGGTCACAGCCCCGTGTGAGTGGGCAGAGGGTGGATGCCCCCAGATCCAGGATCAATTACCTTCTGAGATATTGGTGTTCCCATTGTTGTGGGGTCCACATGGTTGTCAAGCAATCCCAGGCCATGTTGTTAACACACGAACAAGTCAACTGTTAAGGACTGGCAAGGCCGTGGCTCAGGACTCCTACATTCAGTGGGTCTTGCAGGATTCTCCTCGCAACGGAACCAAGGCACCTGTCCCCATTCCCCCCCCCCCATACGTCTTCTCTGCCAAAGCTCTCCTGCCCAGCAAACCACGCATTTCCATTCCCTCCTTTTCAGCATTGCCAAGAACAGGGCAACCGACACCGCCCCTTCAGATTCACCCTACCCCTTAGCCTCCAACTCAACACAACAGATGAGGTTTCCCCTTGTGCAGCCTATGGGTTCAATGCGTACTCCAAACTGGGCAAATCAAAAGTACACACGTTGCAGAAACTTTTCATTCCATGCGACTTGCAAAATATTGATGTGTGGAAGGAACGGCAGAAAGGATATGAGGGGAATCCAGCAAGCCTGAGAACAAAAGGCTAAGGGAAATATATATATTTAAAAAATTAAGGACATAAAGTAGGCAAGGAAGGAAAGGACATCCTGCTTCCTTGGGGAACAAGCCCCTTTCATTGAGGGAACGGGTGGTAAAAGCACTTCTTTCTGCAGAAACATTGCCCAGAAGAGAGCGCTGCTTCAGAGAGTTCGCCAAACAATTCAGGAAAAGCACACCAAGATGGGAAATCATTGCTGAGAAAAGGAGCTGACATACGGGGGGAGGGGGAGGAGCTGGCAGCCCAGGGCAGGCTGAGAGCTGCCCTTGGCAAATTTCTTATCAGGCCTCCTTGGCCAGCTGCTCCTTTGCTTTTTGTGTCGCAGCTCCTGCGAGTCAAAACTGGTTGTGTGCAAGAATCCTGTGCTCCTCAACTCCGTGCAATGCAGCCAGAGGTTACAAGGGTGGGGCACAGCTTGTGAGGGAGGGGCCATGTTTGCTTCCCCTGGTGGTCAGGAGGCCTTTGGGGCCTTCTGTCAGCGCTCTGGCCCTTCCTTCTTGCTTAGCATATGCAAGGCCTCTGCCAATTTTACCTCTCCTTGATACATTGCCTCTTTTTTAAGTAACAAAGATTAAATCGTGACAGGTATTCACAGTGCTTTATTCTCTTCCCTAGGCCCACCCAAGTTCCCTGCCATTATGACCCCAGCTGCTCACTCTGTGGCCCCCAGAAGGGCTAACAGACCTTGGCTTCTTGGACAGATAAGACATAAGCTCATTCATCAACCGGGGCGCAAGAGGGTCAACGCTGGCAGCCCGCTAGTGCTTCTTGTAGCGGTTCTTTGGCGTTTCCCCACAGCCTGTGGTGTCGCAGGAGAGGGCGCCAGGCTTCTTTCCCAGGCCGATGCTCCCAAGCAGGTCAGGCAGCTCGTGGGTGATGGCCCTCTCGATCTTCTCCAGGAAGCAGCCTCCCATGTAGGAGCACTGCTGCGCAAGCAGCTTGAAGCTGTGAATGGGGTTCACCCCGAAGAAGTCCTTGTAGGCCTCGCGGTTGGGCAGATCAAACTTGCTCACGTTGGTCTTGGCCAGGATTGTTTTAAAGATGTAGAACTTGTCTGGATCCTCCACGATGTCTCTGAAGACCAGCTCTCCATCACTGAAGAAAGTCATTTTGTCCTTATAGGTCTGCAAGTAGCGATCGACCAAGAGAGCGTGGATGCGAACCCGGATGGCGTGCTGGCGAATGAAGGCGATCTTGTTCTCCAGCCGGTTCTCAATCACCTGGTTCAGGTCTTCCAGAAGGGAGATCTCCTCCTTCGAGAAGAGGTCCTGGTGGGTTTCGGCTTGGTACTCCATGGGCCAAAAGGAGCTGACGTAAACCCGGGGGGGCTCAGTAACGTTAATGAGGGGGGCCAGGCTCCAGAACAAGGCGCCGTATACCCGCATGAGCTCTTGAGTAGCCAGGCTGTCCGCCTTGTTCAGAATGATCCTGATCTGGGACTCCCGCCCCTTCAGCTGGCGGAAAAGCATCTCCAGCTCCAGCCCCACGTCCAGTTTGGTTGGGTCAAACACCACGAAGATGAGATCGGCTCGATCGATGAACCATTGGCAGACATCATTGAACGGGTAGCCTGCAAGAGAAAAAGGAGAGAGAACTTCATGATCTTTGAAAGGAGGAGCCAAGCGCCACTTAGCTGTGGCTCCGTATCGTGGGAACAGGCCAGCGAAGGGCCCTGTCTCTGAGCGATTATTTGCTGGATGCAAGAAGGAGCACTTACAAAAGGAAAAAAATCATAGCAGGTGGATTAGCCAAATTGCAAAGTCTTGCAGGCAGTGGCTACGATGCTTAAATGTTTGATTCTTATTTTAGGTAAGCTTTGAAACAAGCTTTGAACATTAGGAGGGTCAGGGATACAAGTCTCCTCTGTTTGCTGTCTTCTAAACTGGCCCCAGTCCTGGCAGGGCCTTAAAGGCCCGTAAGTTGCTCGCATCCATTTCCAGACGGCCCAAACTGGTTCCTTCTTCTGAATTGAGCATCGCCTGCTTGACTCCTTTTTTGTGTTTTCTCTTTGTAAATAAAGCATTTGTTCTAAAATCTGAATGTTTTTGTTTGGGATTTTTTTCTATTAACAATTTTCATTATTTTTTCAATTCAGTTTAAGTAATATCGAATACGAATACAAATGACTGAAGCAACATCTTGCAACAATTGAGACAGAACCAGTTTATATAACAAAACCGCTTCAGTCTGGCCCTGGCCGAGCTATGAAACGTCTTTTCAGCAGTGGATTGGAATGGCTTTACGTAAAGGACAGCAGATGGGCAGTGGCTTAAGAGACGATCCCTCCCAGGATCTGGAAACGGAAGACACAGAACTGCACCTCGCTCCTGCTGCTTCCGGTTTTCAATGATGCCAGGGGTGTCCACAAAGGTGACCCTCTCCAAGAGCTTGTGAGGGATCTCGATTCCGATCAGCTTCTCCAGAAAGTTCTGCCCGAACTTCTCGAGGGGGGAGAACGAGCGGGCACTGTCAGCAGCCATCACAATCCCTTCGATGGTCTTGACTTTAGGGCCGTGCATGATGACGGTGAACTCGGAAGTGGTGGGTTCAGCCCCTGTCCAGGGGGAAAGGGAAGCAAGGCACAGGTCAGCTGCGGGCCCAGACGCTCCTTTGGAGACTGCTGCCTTGCAAGCAGGACCTCTAAGATGGGTCCCCAACCCCCGATCCGTGGACCAATACTGGGCCGCGGCATGCCAGCAACCGGGCCGCATAAACAAGCAAAGCAGGCAGCACACAAAACCACGCCCTTTCAGTCTGCGGAAAAACCTCTCTCCACATAACCGGTCCCTGGTGCCCAAAACGTTGGGGACCTCTGCTCTAAGAAACCTCCGCGGGGTTTTCAACTCAAAAAACTCGGTTGCCCATCTAGAACCCACTTAGGGTATTGAGCCCATTGTGTGTTTTGTTTTGTAGGCCATTCTCACAGTTTAGAAGCTAACCATCACCACATGCTTCATTTTCTGCCAGCTTCCCATAAACCCAGCATGATTTGTGGTTTGCAGGTCCAGGCTGGGGTCAGGAGAGCTGGGGGTGGGGAGAGAAAGATACATGTTGTGTAGGGTCTACTTTGGTTCCCCTGCCACAGTTTCTGGGGCTGGCATGAATTTGCCCACACCCCAAAAAAAGTTGTGTGGAAACCAAACATTCTGGCTAGTTAATTCAGTCTGCAAATGGAGCAACCTCCTGGATTGAGAACTGGCTCAGAGGGACAAAAAAAAGTGTGGTCTGAGGGCTGGGTGGAAAGAAGGGTCACTCCTGCTGCAAGTAATTGGATCCGGGCCAGAAGCCAGAAAGTTTTGAGTCTTTTGGGGGTCCTAGCTACCCACTAGGGGAGAGGGAGGAACCAGATGTCAGCAGGGCTTGGCTCACCCCACCCCGCTCCCAGGCAAAGGTCTTTTTGGCCAGGACAGAAGCAGAAGGGAATAGGGGCTCAGCCAACGCAGCTGGAGGAGAGCTGGGTGGGGAGGTGCTTCCTATTGTTGCCGGTATTCTTTAGGCTTTGCCAGCTCCGGCCAGCATGCACTTTTTTCCTGGATTGAACGCTCTGGCTAATCTGTGCAGGAGGTCAGCAGGCCATCAGGCTACCTGTATAGAGCTGATGGGGGGTGTCATCCAGCCCCAGAAGGTAGTTAATCATGGTGGACTTGCCAACGCTCCAGGGCCCCAAGAAGAGCACCATTGGCTTGGAAGTAATCTCTCCATCTGTGGAGGGAAGGAAAGAGCAGTGATTTGGAATAAAGCAGAGGCGGCCCTTCTGGCCTGACAGTCAGCCCTGCCTTATTTCCCTGGAGCTTCACTAGCCCCCCGTCCCCCGTCCGGCATCCTTGCCTTCCCTGGGGCAACTATTCCAGGCAGGGCGAAGGGCGCCACAGGCCCAACACTGAGGGAAAGTGAGGAAGGCTGGGGCTGCCCCATGGATAGAGACCCTCCTTCAGCTCTGCAGGAAGCATCTGCCATAACAGCCCTCTCCGCCCCTCCACGACTGGATGCTGGAGAGCCCCCAGCCCATGAACCTCCAGGAGAAGAAGGCTGGCCAGAGGGTGGAAGGGGCAGCCTTCCCTAGATCCCCTGAGCAAATCATTTGCATCTGCTGCCGGGAGCGTATTTTCATCAGGACGGCACTTCTGTCCCTCCCCAAGGAAAGCTCCCCTGTGCTGCATTTCAGAAAGGAAACTGGTGCGCCTGGCGCTCAGTTTCTGCATTATGACAAAAGCCTGCTGGGTGCTTCCAAACAATGCTGCAAATCCTCCCGCAGATGCCAGGGAAGAGGACCGTTGCTCCTTTGCCCAGGAAGGGCTGAGGTCAGAGCAGCACAGGGGCCTTGGCAGCCATGCAGTCCTCAAGCCATTGAATGGCCCCTTCCCAGTTTTCTTTCTCCCAAGCTTCCCATTGCTGCCACAAGACGTGTGTGTGTGTGTGTGTGTGTGTGTGTGTGTGTGTGTGTGCGCTCCCTGTCCTGTCCTTCACTTCCCTGGCTGCCAAGGAGGCAACAGTGGCACACACTCTCTTCCGCCACAAACAGGAAGGTGGCTGAGAACTGGAATGGGGAGCGGGATGGTGCCCTTTCCTGGGTCCAAGGAACGACTACCTGGCAGGACCTTTACTGACAGGACAGGCAGCTCTACCCACCTGTGGCTGAAGAGCCCAGAGTACGTCCAGGGTAAGCTGTGGGGCAGGAGAGGAGGGTTGGAGAAGAGAAAAAGGAACATGAGTAGGGAAGGTGGGAGGGGGAGGGTTAGTTTGGGGCAGAAAAGAACGAAAGCAGAGGTTGGCATTACAGGGAGCGCAAGGAGCCACCGAAGGGGCTCAGCTGCTCTCCCAGGAAGCCCCCATGGTTAGAGTTCATGCTGCAAGAAGGTGTGTCACCCCCACGGAGATCAACTGGAAACCCCGCTCCTTGGGAAGGATGAAGGGGGGGCACAGCCAATCCCAGAGCACCTGCAGCCCTTGCAACAGGGCCTGGTGGAACAGAAGCCAGGGGAGCCAAAGGCTGCTGTGCCCTGGAAAAGCTACACAGCTTTGTTTTAAAAGTTGGTTCCAAAGTTTATGTTGCACTGGCCCTGGGGAGCGGGCCAAGGCCATGGCTCCAAGGAGTGCTGGCAAGCCAGGCCAGGGGGTGCCGATCCCAGAGGGCACCAGCTTTGGGAAGGTGACCCCTCTGGCCATGGGGAGGCTTCAGCACACCTCCAGACTTGCAGAAATACAAGGACCCATGCAGAAGGGGGAAACTCCATGGTGAGGGGGGCATTTCAATCCTCCAAGCATGGGATTCTCCATGGAGGAGAGCCAGAAAAGCCAGGGCCTTGTGGGGGAAGCAGAGAAGTCCTCCCAGGATGCGTTACCTTGTGGCAACCCCACCTGCCCTTGTGCGTTCCTCATCCCGCTTTTTCCTAAAGCCTCTTCTTGCTCAGGCCCCTCCTCTAGCCCGACCCCACCCCTTGAAGCCAGACCCTTGCAGGCAGCACAACAGCCAGACCCACGGCCCGACAGCCTTACCTGTAATTTCATGCTGCCGAAGCTCATTGTACTTGTAGGACTGCTCCAAGGGCTTGATGGAGGAATGATAAATTTTTCTCAGCCGCTGCAGGATGGCTGCAAGAGAGAGGCGGGGAGAAGGAAAAGTCAGCCCAGCCCACTACTCTAGGGGCCTCGCGGGCCTGCCAGGCAGAGGGCAAATGCTACACCTGCACCTGATCCCTTTGCAGCCCCTCCATCGCACCTTTGGCCCTTTCCACTCTGCAGGGTGGAGCCTAGCATCATACAACTGTTGGGAGGCTGGGGGGGGGAAGAGCTGCCACCTGGTCCATTGTGCCCAAGGGCAATGCCTCGCCATGGCTTTCCTTGCAAGGGAAAAGATTAGCGGGCAAAGGTGGCACGGGCAGGCAGGGTGGAGACATGGGGTCTGTGTGCATGTGATTTAAATGTTTATATAGCTCCCTCATTGATCTGGATGGATCTAAGTCTGGTGGATAGCAAGCCGAAGGTAACATACAGTCAAATAACACTCTTAGAACAATAGCTGCAACTGACTCAAAGGTTTATGTATTATCCTGAGCCATGATGGTGCAGTGGTTAGAATGCAGTATTTGCAGGCTGATTCTGCCCACTGCTAGGAGTTTGATCCTAGTAATAGTAAGAAAGTTGAAAGTTGGAAGGGACCTTGGAGGTCATCGAATCCAACCCCCTACTCAGGCAGGAAACCCTACACCATTTCGGACAAATGGCTGTCCAGTCTCTTCTTAAAAAGTTCCTGCCTTCTATCCTTCTGGAGTCAGTAAAATGAGGGCCCAGATTGTTGGGGGCAAGATGCTGACTCTATAAACCACTCGGAGAATGCTGTAAAGCACTTTGGAGCAGTATATAAAGTGCTATTGCTATAACTATCCACAGCCTTTGGTGGAGTCTTTGCGGGGTCTTTCCTGCCCCGGCGTGGAGTCCTACTGCTACCTGAGTAGTCGTCTGCGGGTTTCTCTTCCTTCAGCTTCAGGGTGCTCTCGATGTGGGATCGATCCCTCCAGGCATTCTCCATCTCTTCTGCTGAAAGAGCAAAGGGGGTGTCTCAGCCCACAAGCAGCCAGAGGGAGAGCCACAGCCAACCCAACTTGCCAAAGGAAATAGAGATATTTTCAACATTGGGTTCATTCACAATTGAGTATACAGAGATTTTTCTTGTATGGAAAAAGTTCCTTCTTTTCTCCCCAACTTCTACTGGTGCAAAAGGCCCGGCCAGGGAGCAAAGTTCAGGCTTCCGCCTTTGATGATGGACACCTGTTGTTCTCAAAAGAGGAGCCAGAAGGGTTTCTGTGACTTTAGCAGCCAGAGGGAGAAAGGGAAGCAGAGGGCAAGCCTTTGAGAAGTGCCCCCAATGACAGCAGGATGGTCTGTCCTGTGCCTCCAAGCCCCAACTGGTGGGGGGGGGGGCTGATTGGCCCATCTTTGTGAGTCCAGGCAAGGACACCCATCTATCCCTCCAGGAAGGCCAATCCTGGCTACCCGGCCTTCTCAAGCCGCCAGCCTCAGGGGAGCCCTGGTCAGGGATGCTCTCTGTGGAAACTGGGTGTGTCTCCCAGGGTGGCTTCTCCTTCTGCAGCTCTTAACCGCCCACTGGCCACGATCTGGAGACACGCTGGCCTTAGCTGCACACACGGATGGAACAGGAAGGCCTTCCTTCTGACTTCCCACCCTCTCCCCACTGATGATGGCTGGTGTCCCCTTCGCACAGCACCAACTCCTACCTTCCAAGAACCACTCCTGACAGCCCCCACAGCTGAGACAGGCTGCCTTGCGTTCTGGTTTGGCCAAACCCACCAGTGGACAAAATCAGTTGCTGCCTCCTCAGGCAAGGTAGGACAGAAGACCACGGAAAGGAACTGCAGAGCTCAAAGGAACGAACTCAGATGTCTGAGTTGGGCAACCTCCTTTAGACAATGGGGCTCTAAAATCAAATTCTTTTTAGCCTCTAACCGCAGACAGTTTCTTCTGTGGAACTGCTTGCCTGGAGAGCTTGTGCCATTTTGCTGCTTCTTATGGTGATTAAAAAACAGCAACAAATGGAGGAATTCTTGCCTCAGGGCAGCTCCTTCACCTGGCCTTGCAAGCCCAGGATTGCAAGCCCGTCACTCAGAAAGGGCACATTCGTCATCTCTTGTCCAGGATCTAAAGGAGTTGGGGATACGTGTGGTTTAATAAGAGCCAAGATACAGGCCAGGTGTCCAGCAGAGGTGAGAAAGAACCAGAGAATCCTAGCATGGAAGGGACCAGGGGGATCCTTTCCAGAGCAGACCCCGAGGGCATTTGGCAGACAACCATCCGCCCAGATCCGAGAATGCCACGGCTTCTGGGACCAAATTCCCCAGGGCACTCAGGAACCCGATCCCGAGCGAGCCTCTCCATGCTTTGCCACACTGAGCTGAATGAGTGCCAAAGCCAGACGAAAGGAATGGGGATGGGGGAGACGAGGACAAAATGGAGGGCCCTGCATTCCAGGAGCTGCCTCGGGAGTCCAGACCAAGCCCCCCAAGTGCCTCCCTTGGCCTGGGAAAGTTTGGCTTAGAAAGAGGGATGACTGGCCAAGGCCTTTTTCTCCCTCCTGCCCCTCCCACGAGCCTGACCTCCCCTGCCTTCTTTGTTGGGATGTCAAAGAGGAAGAAGGCAGCTGGCACAGGGAAATGGGCACAGCCAAGAAGACCGATCTCCTGGCCAAAAAAGCCTGGTCTCTCCTGGAGGTGGCTATGCCTGGCTGGGTGGCAGCTCCATTTCCACTCCCCCACAGGGTGTCCTCCTTGACAGAGGGCCTTCAGCTTCATGCAGGCCACTGTATGGGGCTGCCCCCTTCAGAAAAAGACCCCGGAAGGTCATCTTCCTTGGACTCTGCCTCACTTGCTCCTTCCCCTTGGCAGCCCCTCTACCTGGCCCTCCTGCCCCACCTCTGCCTCCACTGCTGCACAGATACCACCTCTAGGTTGCTTTCTCTCTGTTGGAGGCGCCTTCACTTCAGAGGCCTTTGCACCTTCTACCCAGTTGCCATCTGGCTGCCCTTCACCAAGCCCCAGTCCTTCCATGGGACGCTGGGCAGCAGCTCCGCCTTCAGCCACTGTAGCTTGTTCTTTGCCCTCCGCATCTTTTGGATGCCCTGCCAGTTCCTTCGTGGCTCCTTCCTGCGCTGGATGGGCACCTGCTGCCACCTCTGACTCTCCTGATTCACGCATATCCTTCAGAACAGCACTGAACGCCTCCCAGGGTTTCTCTCTTGGTGAAGGATTGCCCAAGGGCCCTTCCCCAAAGCTGCCTTCCAAATTTTTATCCACATCAGGGGAATCAGTGAAATTATCTTCCAGCTGTGCCTGAAAAGAATGGAGGAGATCCTGAGAAACATCTTGGTTTCCTCCTGGGAGGACACCTTGGACATCTTCCACAGAAGGAGCCTCTGTCTTCGGGGGAACCATTTCTTCACTCTGCAAGCCCTCTACCCTAAGTGCAGAAACCGGCTCCAGCTCTCCCGAGCTACTTCCACCTTCTTCGTGACCAGCCATCCCCTGCTCTTGGCCCAGGACCTCCCCTAGCTCAGCCACATGTGCTCCATTTTCATTCAGATTGCCCCTTTCTGCGCTGTCCACCTCAGGGCCTGTATTGGTGGAGCCATCATCCTGAGGCTTCTCCTGGTTGCCTGAGAACTGGAGAGGGATTCCTGTCCCAGCAACTTGTCCATTGAGCAGCCTCTGCTTCTTCACTAGACTTGAGTCTCCAGGCAACAAGCCACCCTCAGCAAAGTTGGCAGAGTCTTCTGCGCCCTCCAAGGCAGAAACTTGCAGTTCTAGATAGTTAGAACATGATCAGTCAGTTTCACTTGTGCCTCAAATTGCAAATGTGCTTCTGCATGAAAAATGGAACTGGACTCAAAGGAGGCTGAAAAGGCACATTTTGAGGCTCTTCTAAATCCATTTCCAGTCCTGACCTGACCAGCAGGCTTAAAATCTAGCTTGCCTGGCCTGGTCATAGGTACAAACTCTGTGCCAACAGTTTTGCCAGGGTAGGTTCGGGAGGGTGAGCGTCCGTCTTGGATAACACACGTTGCTCTGAACCAGCCTCCCAGCCAGCACTGCAACAGCCCCTTCCAGTCTAGCAAGACAGTCAGTCAGTCAGACAGAGGGAGCAGCCCTGAGAGTCTTTTCAGGGGTCTTAGCTCACTTGAGGCCATCCCCTTGGGGTCTGGCCACCTTTTCCCACCTAACTGCCTTCCTGATTGTCTTCTACTAAACAGCCAAGCAGAATAAAAAGGGGAACCACAGGGATGTCAAGGAGAGCTTTGCCTGTCCAGATGGTTGGCTTGCAAAACTGCAATTAAGAAATCCTAACCATCTGAATAGACTAGCAGGGCTGGCACAGGCTAAAAAGCAACCATCTCGGCAAAACACTTTTTCTACCATGCAAACAGAGAAAGCAGCTCTGGAACGGACCTATTTCCCTCCTCCCCCCACCCAGGGTAGCGGAGGCAGCCTTTCTTCTCAAGTGGCGGGGCCTGCTTGAGAACCCCCCTCCTGATTGTGGCTCTCTTTGCCCACCTGCAGAAGCCACCTGAGGAATCCAGGGCAGCAAGGGCCTCTTTGCTGATCAGGAAAGCAAACGTGGCTGGATCTGCAAGCAGAAAGATGCCAGGGGGGCTTTCCTCCATCGCTCCTGGAGAAAGGGATCCCCAAAGGAGGCCAACTGGCTGAGGGGCAGCCGAGATGTTGCTGTCCCTGCTGCTTTGTGGGCTCCGAGCCAGGCCTGCCAGCTGAAGAGGGGTTGGCCAGTCGCCCGGGAGGGAAGCTAATGTGCCCTGTCTAGGCTTCCGACTGTCCCTTGGCCTTTAGCAAAGGAAACCAGGCAAGGACTCCCTCTGTGGTGGTTCCAACAGAAACAGCAAGATCTCGAGGCATAATCTCTCCCCCCTCACCTGACCCTCAGGTAGACAGCCAGGTCCTACCTGCGAGGAATCTCATCACCTACATGCGAACCCAGAGAGGAAGGGCACGACAGACCGGTGGTGTTGAAGTGCACCAAAAAGCCCAGAGGGGCCCAGCAGGGGAAGGCGAGGGGAGCTTGGTCCTTGTGCTCAGGGCTTCCTGGGAGGAAAAGATCCCAATGGGTCCAGGACCCTGCCTCTGCTCCTGGGAGGAAAGGGGGCTGGAGGCTTCGCTGCCTTGAAGAAGGTGGGCTTTGGGGGCTTCTCCATCTTTCAGCCGAACCCTCTTCTCTTGCACGCTGGGCAATCTGTGGAGGAGCTTCCCGAGCGGGACCCAGTCGTGCCTCGGCTCCGCTGCCCGTGCCAAAAAGCCAGGCAGGGTCTTTGGTCATGCAGCAGAGAAGCCCAAGCGCTACCGCAGGGGGCTGAAGGGCAGGGGGCAGGTGGCCTCCAGGGCTTATGCAAGCAACCTCCAAACTGGCCACCTATATCAAGCACCAAATTGTGCTGATCTGCAGATAGGTGGGAGGGAGGGCCACGGTGTGGCAAAGGGGCCGAAGGTGTGGAGCTTAGCACCAGCAGCTTCCTCACTGCACTATAAATACCACCAGCTCTTGGAGGGGCAGTGGGGAAAGTCACTCTTGGGAGAAGCCCAGAGCCAAGAAACTCCCTCCCACCCACCCACCCACCCTGCCAGCCAGCTGCAAACAAATTTGCAAGCATGGCAGGCTGCAAGGAGCCCACAAGGCCTATTCTGAGGAGGGGAAAGTGAGGGAGGAGAGCCTGCCACAACAGCCTACAAGCCAGCCACAATCCGGCCTGCCCTGGCCTCTCCTGGGTGTTGGGCAGAGGGCCAAGGGAGCCATGGTTTCCCAGGAGAGGGAGGAGGCTAACTGCCAGGACTGGGCAGGCTCCCCTCCCTGAAATGAGGGGGGAGTCATTCCCTGAATACAGGGGAGGAGGAGGAGAGATAGAGATACATCCGCTCCAGAAGTCCCCAGAGATGCAGGAGAGGGGGCTGCAGCCCATGACAGCTAGCTGGCCACTGGGGCACCGTCTCTGGCTCCTGGGGCTCCTGGTGTAAGGCATCCCTGGTCAGCTCTGTTTTCTGGCCATATCATTCCCACTCGGAACCAGGCCTGGGAAAGGAGCTGCGGCGTCTGGCTCCTGCACCCAGGACCCCAACCTGGTGGGCTCTGCAGGGTCCTTCACCGGGGGCCTTGTCAGCCGGCCAAGCAGGCCTTAGGCAAGGTGGCGGCTGAGGGCAACCAGCTCTGCCGACACAAAGCCAAGAGCCCATCCCAAGAAGGGGTCCAGGCTGCCTCCCTGCTTAGCCTCAGGGGCACTCTGTCTTCAGAACTGCCTGATGGGCAGCATGGAATTGGAGCCCCCCTTGGCTTGCAGCAAAAGGTCTGCCCGCTGCCCTGGGAAGGCTCAGGAAGTCAGCGGCTCAGAGCTGTGGAGGAGGAGGAGGCAGCGTCATGCTGGCTCAGGCTGAGGGCTGCAGCTGCCTCGCGCTTGGTCAGCCTTAAGAGTGCCAGTTGCAGGACGTAACCCAAAGGGACAAGGAAGCACCAGCAGGGGTGAGCAAATTGCATGGTAGTCAAGCAAGCTGGCCTGAGGGAGGAGTCGTCCCAAGAGGAGAAGCAGCTAGGTAGGAGGGCCCTCACGCCAAGAGTGATCTTTCGACTTTTCCCCTGAGCAAGCCACTGCCCCCAGGGACCCTCCCCCAGCTGAACCCCCATGGCCGGAGAAGGAGGGGGCGCGAGGCTCCTGCTGGCCAAAGCGGCGCCGGAGCGGCAGGATTCGCTTCAGGGACCGGCCGGGCAGCCCACCTAGCCCGTCTCAAGGGTGCCCTCTGGTGGCCAGATTGAGAAGAACGTGACGGCCGCGCCAAAGGGCAGAGAAGGGCCGTTCCGCTTTTCCTTTGCGCCTGTTTTTCTGGCCTTTGGCCGAGGAGACAAAGGGGCCAGGTCCCTGTCCCCGCGTGCCTGTTTTGGGTGGGTGGGTGTGCAATAGGAAGGGGTCGAGCGAAGCCCCCAGTGCACTATTGTGGGAAGCGAGAAGCCCTGCCCCATCTCCCCCCCCCCCCCCCTGGTCCTCCCGGCTGCTCAGTTTGGAGACTTTTCGGAGTTCCTTTAGGGTTCCCCGGGGCCAAGCAAGGTCCCTGCCAGCTGAGGCCCTGGCAAGTGGCCCGGCTGAGTGAGAGCGTCTACGGAGGAGACCCAGCCTCCTCCTCCCCCTCCCGCCAGCCTCCTGGCCCAGAGCTCCAGTGGGCACTTCCTGCTTTGCAGCCACCAGCCCAAGGGTTGCCCTCCCTCCTCCCAAGCAGATGCCAACCAGAGGTAACACAGCTGGCAAAACTGCCAAGAAAAGCAAGTCCCCCCCCCCCGAAAGTGGGTCAGCGCAGCAGGGGAAAGGGAAATGCTTCATACTCCGTCTGGAGCTCCTGAAGAGAGCCAGGCGGGAAGCAACTGGTCAAGTACTTGGCCAGGCCTGGCAGCCTTTCGCCTTCACCTTTCTCTCCTTTGAGCTCACTCAGAGACACAACACTTTTCTCCCACACCTCCCCAGGTGCACGCCCGACCATGGCATTCATTCAGACCTGCTTCCACTACTGGGACAAGGAGGACACAGCTAAAGCCCTGTGAGCAACCACTCAATGCATCCAAAAAATGATTTTCCAGGTCATAGAATGCCCCCCCCCCCAGCGTTGGTGCTAGTTCTGCACTGCTCCTGTGAGAAAAGGAACACGGGAGTTCTAGATGAAGCTCTGGGCACCAGTTAGAGCCCACCCTCGGTTACCATGTGTCCCCATCCAGGGGTGGGAGAGATTCCCCCTCTTCTGGGAGGTACATCATGGAAACTCAAAAAGGGGAGCAAGCCCCCTTGTTCCCAGACCCTTGGGTGTCCTGCTGCTGGGAAGGAAGGAAAAGGAAAGGGAAGGAGGGAGGAGGAGGAGGAAAGGAGCCCCCAGCCCTGCTTGTCCATCTCCTTTTGTCCTGGGAATGATAAAAGATGGCCGTAAAAGGCTACGGCTGGTCCAGAGGGCCTGTGACAGTGTGAGAAGGCAGCAGGTGAGCCGATGAGGGCAGCGGGGAAGGCGGGAGGGCTCCAGAAACTTCAGGGCTCCAGTTACACGCCTGTTTCCATACTTAGCTCCGGGAGGCAGCTGGGAGGCAGCGCCCAGCCAGCACAACCAAATTAACTCAAGGGCACCCAAGGGGAAGGCGTCAGATGCCACATAGTTCTGCCCAGGGCCCCCGAACGGGCAGCGGAAAACCCAGGTGGGAGGGGCAGCCTGGGGCCCTTAAGACACAGGGGATCCCTGGGGAAACAGGTCCCCAAGTGCTGAGCAGAGGAACAGGGGGCTCCCAGCATGGCACCTACAGATCACCCAGCCCAGCTGCTCTTCCTCCGGCTCCCCTCAGCCCTGCCGCTGCTCTCCCCATTTGCCCCAAGGCTGCTAGCCCCATGTTGCCTGCCATGGTCCTGGCAAGTTGGCCCTCCCCATGAGCTCTGGCCTTCGGACAGGGGACCCTACCTGCCGCCCCGAGGAGTACAACTGGTGCCAGGCAGAAACAGAAGAGCCTCAGTGCTGCCATGCTGGCTGCCAGGAGCCTTCTCCCCTTCTTCCGCACTATTTATACTGGGGCAGGTTCCTGAGAAGCAGATGGCCGCTTGCCCGGAGGGCCCACACAGGCGATGGTGCCGGTGCTGGACTGCTGGAGGCCCCTCCCCACCCAGCCTCTTCACCAACCTCCGTCAGTCCCCCCTCAGAGGCAGCTGCCGCTAAGGGGAGAGAAGAGGAGGGGCATTACAGCAGCTGCTGCCCAGGGCTGAGCCTGGAGCCAAGGTCCCAGAGGATGGGAGGGGAACAGGGGGAGGAGGGGCAGGGATCAGCTCTTGCTGCCCAGGGCCTCGGCAGCAGCAGAACCTCTCCTGTACTGGCACAGTGTTCTCAGGTGACCTGTATGGCCACAGGGGAGCTGGGCAGCCCCCACAGCCTGCAAAATGCACAGGGCCTCAAAAGAGCTGTGTACGAAGCTGGTAGCCTTTGGAGCAAGAACAGCAGATTGGTGAGCACAAGACAAAGGGCACGGCCTTGTCACAAGAGACCCCGGCAATATGTGCTTTCAGGGGTCAGCATAACGCTGGGTCTGGGCACCAGCAGCCCCATGCCAAAAAGTTGCCACCCGGCCTTCGGAAAAGGCAGTACTCTCTGGAGGGGCAAGGCGGGGGAGACTTGAGCTGCCCCGAAGATTGAAGAGACCCCATGAAGTAGTCGGCTTCCATGCTTCTCCTTTTGGAAGTGGGGAGGAATTAACTTAGACCCCAGGCCACGTGATGCAACTATGTTCTAGGCCAGGGGGGCAAAACCCATCCCACCACCATCCCCTTGGTCCACAAAGGGGAGGGGCAAGCACAAGCTCCCTCTGCTGGGCATCACAGAAACTGCAAGCAAGGGAAGTGAAGGCAGGCGCTGGGATCTAAATTCTAGAACATTGAGAAGGGGGGGGGGTCCATGGTCCCCTCCTCATATAGTTCCTGGCATGGCCTGTGCTGATGGTCTGCAGTGCTTATAATGAACCTTATTCCTTTTCTGTAACACAGAGTTGAAGCCACTCCCACAAATTTCTTGCCTGTCCCCCAACATTAGCAAAAGTCTAATCAAAACATATAAAAAACAAAGTACAAACTTTATTTTGTTTCTTTACAAAGGCACAAGCCTCATTTTTCCACTTTCTTAACAAAATATAATAGCATCTCAATGAACACAAAGACCTGAAACTTGTAAAAAAAAAAAGAACAAAAAACAACCCATATAAAAAATATGAAAGAACAAAGGAACAGCTGTGGCTGGGGGGAACCTACTAAAAGCAACCAGCACAAAATAGTCCTGGCCAAGACCTCTGTCCAAATTGGGGGGGGGGAGACAGGGAGGCACAGAATGCAACGACAGCAACCGTCACGGAGCAGAACCGCTCTTCGCGGACCCAGTCAACCCATGGAACGGATTTAAGTGCTTCCAAGAACGAAACCCCCCCGAGGAGAGGCCGGGGGTCAATGCTCTCTCCCAGACTCTGAAAAGGCCCCAAGCCTGAACCAGCTCCCAAGAATGGAGGGGACCAAAAGGTGTGCGAGGAGGGCCAGTGAGGCAGAGACAACCCTGAGGCCTACCGACACCAACCTTCTCCCTGGAGCTTTTAGAGGGCTGCAGGAGTCCCTTCGCCCCTCCGAGGGCCAGGAGCAAGGCCGAAGAGGGGCAAGACCCCACAGCTGGAGGCGCCAGAGGAAATCCATCCTTTAAGCCAGGAGCCGTGGACTGCCATGTGCCGGGAGAGCCTGACTGTTTGCAGCTTGCCAACCCCCCGCCTCAGCTGCTTCAAACTGGACAGCCCGATTTCCAGCTCATCCCCATCCTAATGCTCCCACTTACAGTATTGGAAGGTCACAAAATAGACCCAAATGTTGTGGTATTTTGTAAAAATTTCAGCATATTTCCTGAAGTCCCCTCGCCCCCACCCTGCTCGCCCTCCCGCTGCCAGGCAGAGGTCAGGGCATCCCGGCCTTGCTGTGTTCCATGGAATCGTCGTCTTCCGCCTCCAGGTCAGAGGCCGTGTCCGAGTTCGAGGGGTCCAGGCTGTTCCGGGCAGGGGTCACAATGACTGCACCCCGGCGCTGCTCTTCCTCCTCCAGCAGCTGCTTTTCCCGAGTCCCCTCGATGTGCTGGATCGCCTGGGGGGAAGACGGCAGAGTAAATGCCAGCAGGCTCTTTGCCCCAGGACTGACCGGGAGTCTCCTGCTGGGCTCTTCCTGCCCTGAGATGGGCTGCCTGCTGCTTGGGGCAAGCCTTCTCGGTGGACATGTCTGGGCCCTGCAGAGACCAAGAGGACAGCGCCCGTTTCCCTACTCAGCTTGGAGGGACCCATCAGGGCAAAACAGTGTGCCAAGTCTGGCCAAACAAGGCTGCAGATTCCGAACAGGAAGGGCAAGGCCCTGGTCCTGGGCTGCCACCCGTACGGATGCCAGCTTCAAAGGGAACTTCCCCGGAGGCCCCCCTCTCCTCCAAGGGGCTCAAGTGTCTTTCTGTAGCCAGGCCAGGGAGGGGGTGTGTGTGCAACCAGGGGCGCTGTTCTTGGGGAGCACCGAAGCAGAGCTCTACAGTGAGGCTGGTAGCTACTCTTGGGGGCATCTGCCAGGGCCTGTCCCATGCCCAGGGAGCAGCCCACTTCCCAGCCTCTCTGAAGGAGGAGGCCAAGGACCCCTTCCTTTCTGCTCTCACCTGAACAATCGTGTCCAGGTTCTGCCTGGACGTAGAGATAGTGTTGATCACTGAGGAGGGGCCCATGGTTACCACGGTGACATGATGCGAAGGCGGAGGCGGTGCAGGAACAATCACTGTTGGGTGCTGGGTGGGTGCCGGGGGGCCATGCGCAGGCAGGAGCTGGCGAGGAGAAAGACACCTGGCACACCGCACCAACCGCACAGGACAGCGGGGCTCCCGTACCAGAAGGCCATCCTGGGCCTGAGCCAGACACACGGGAAGGCCCTTGGAGAGCTCGGGCCCTGCCGTGCCCCGGTGGATCCGAGAACCCTCCCTGACCCCAGAAGCCCTGAGCCACACCTGGAGCGCCAACGATGAAGCACCCCCCCCCTTTCCAGGGCCACAAAAACCTAGAAGTGCGTGAGTGGAGAGGAGGGAGGGAGGGGGCAGAAGTCTCTGTAAATGCTTCTGAACCAACAAGATGGGTGCTGTAGCCACCTTCAGCCCTTCGGTGAGACCTGCTTTTGGGCACAGCCATCTTAGATGGGTACCCCGACTTTGTTTTCCTCACCAAGGATATGCCACCCTCCCCTGTGCATCTGCTAGGGACATTTGGGGCAGTGCTGCGGCTTCCTGTTGCCGATGGCGTGGAAACGGCGCAACCCTGTTTGCAAAGGGCCAGGAGGGAGACTGACTTGAGGCCACGCGCTCACCCTGCCAAAGCTCAGGTGCCTCTGGCTGCTGTGGCCTCACCTGTTCCTGCTGCTGGAGCTGCACCTGTTGGGCAATCACCTTCAGCTTCTCCGGGTACAAGTGGGCCTCCAAAGAGCGTACCTATCAGCCGGCCAGAGAAAGACTTGTCACCTTCCACAATGGGCAAGGAGGCTTTGGGTGCAGAAGGGGCCTCTGGCTGTTTGCCCTGGCCCCTGGCCCCTGGCCCCCTGCCTGCCCTGGGGGGCATTTGTTTGCTAGTGCACTGCCCAGAAAATGCTCTGTGAGCCAGCCGCCAGACCCGCAGGGCACACCTGCTCTTCCAGCATCATTCGGACCGAGCGTTCCTTGTCCAGCTGCTGCCGGAGCTCGATCATCTCCCTGCGCAGGTCCTCGGCCTTCTCGTCCTCCCAGATGTCTGGCGACCCAATGCCTTCATCCTTGTCCTCTGCTCGCCGCCGCTTTGGGGAGGATCCACTGAACTCCTGCCAGGAAGGCCCAGATTGAAGGGGGTGAGTGCAGAGGCCATGGGGAAAAGACCCCCCCCCCAGTCAAGGCCTCCCTGGTGCCCACCTGGATGAAGCGCTTGAGCTGAGCGTTCTGCTGCAGCAGCCGTGTCTTCTCCTGCTCCAGAGAAAATATGTACTCCGCCGTCTGCTGAAGGATCGCTGCCTGGCCAGAGGAGACAGAGAACTCCAGAGGGTACAGACCTGCCCCCCTCAAAAGGACAAGGCTGCTCCTCGGTCAGCCCCTTCTCCCCTGCTCAACCAGCTTCCCCTGGGGAAACCCCTTCCCTGCTCTGCTCCCAGAGGTCCCACGTATCATCATGGCTTTCAGCAGCTGGCTGCACCCCATTGTTCCCCAGGGAACAGCCTCCTCTCCCTTTCTCCGGCTTGGGTCCCCCCTTTTAGCTACAGTATTCAACCTGCGGAGGTTCCTTAGCCCATCACCCCCCCATCTTCTTTTCTAAGCACGATGCCCCAAGGCCTTTGCTCCCCAATCCTGGTGGGTGGACCCCCACCTGCCATTAGGGCCTGGCAGGGACTTGCTTGACCCCCTGCCAACCGCGCTACTGGGGCTTTGCTGGCAGCCTCCAATCAGTGGGGAGATTTAGATTCTCACCTTGCTGAGCTTCTCCCCGTCCGTGTGTGGGATGAGAGTTTTCAGGGACTGAAACCCCGCATTGATACTCTGCATACGCCGTCGCTCGTTGCTGTTAGCGATCTCCCTGCGTATCCGTCGCTCCTGGTCCCTCTGCGTCTCTGGGGTCAGGGGGATGTTGGCCAGGCTGCAGCAGGCGAGCCCAGGTTAGGGATGGGGCCCTCAAGACTCCCCCAGTCAGTGACCAGCCCTACTGCCCAGCAGCATGTTCCAGCCAGTTGCCCAAGCTGCCTGCACTATGGCCTCTCTTGTCCACCCCTGACTAGCTCCCTCCCAAGGGGGGCTCCTTAGGATCCGTTCGCTCATTGTAGCCCAGAGTCCATCCGCAGCTCCACAGCACACCAGTCTGTGGTGCCAAAGAAGTTTCTCTCTGATAGCTGCTTCGGAGATGCCCTGCAATCCAGGGAGGAGCAGACCCCTCCCTCAGGAAGGCAAACAGAGCAGCTCTGCCTTGAAATAACCCAGAGGGTCTGTGAGAGAGTGGGGTGTGCTGATGCATGCTGTGGTCTGTTGTCACAGTGAGGCTTTCAAAGAACCTCAACAAACTGCGCTGCTTAAGCATCTTCCAATCCATTTTATGTCCCTGACCATTTCCAGGCTACACTTGACCCTCCTGTTGAGCTAAAATCAAGTAGCAGCAGCAGCACAAGTAAAACAGCATTTCCACACTAAGGAAGCCCAGAGTGGGCCCAATTCACCCTGAACTTCACCCACGATCACCCAGGGGAGATGGGAGCAGGGTCAGCCTGACGCATCAGTGGATTTTTGCACAACGGGAAAGATGGTCCGGTCACTTGGTCGTGTGATGCGTCGGGCATGCCTGCGCTCGGGGCCAGCCACGGACCAAGGGACACCCACCGCGCGCTTCCGCGCGGAAAAGCCAGCGAGCACGGCGGGGCCCTCACGGGAAAAGGCCGCCTCGTATGCCGGCGGGGATGGGGCGGCGAGCAGAAGCGGGGAAGAGCCGTTGCCCGGGACGGCTCGGATCGGGGCCCCCTCGGAGCGGCCCGAAGAGGCGCCCGTGGCCTGCCCCGGCCCCGTGCAGCGCCCCACATGGAGGCCGCCTTCCAGCCCAGCTGGCGGGGGGCGGACACGCCGAGGGGGCCGCGCCGCCGAGCCCGCTCTTCCCGCACCGCCGGGCGGGCTGCCGCGCACAAAGAGCGGCGCCCGGCCGGCACATGCGGCGGTTGCGGGCAGCCTTTGTGCGAGGCGGCGCGGCGCGGCGTGGCCGGCCGAGCCCGGCACTACATGTCCCGGCAGCCCGCGGCGGCAAGGCCCGCCCCTTCGGAGGCTGCACAGTCACGGCCAGGCCCGGCCGCCGCGCTGCCAGTAAACACGCGGCGGGCTGGGAGAGGCCCGGCGGGGCGCGCGGAGTCGCAGGGCCCGGGGCGAAGCGGGATCCGCCGCCCCCTCTCCCCCCGCCGTCCGCCCCCGTACCCTCAGGGGCCGGCCGGACCGGAGCGTCGCTACCCGCCGCGCTCCGGCAAACAGACCCACGTGCTCGGCCGCCGCCATCCCCGTCCCTCCCGCGCTCCGCGGCCGCGGCGGCGCCGGCGCTGCAGCCCGCCCGGCCCGGCCCAGCCCAGCCCAGCCCCCGTACCCACCTGCACAGCCCGCCGATCACCTCCTTCTCGGTCTTCCTGAAGTGCTGCAGCGGGGGCACCTTCTGCGCGGGCACCACGAAGTACTCCATGCCCGGCCGGGATNCCGGCCCGGCCCGAGCGCTGCGCTGACCGGGCGCTGGGAAATTTGTTCGGCCAAAGCAAGGCTTCTCCAGGGGCACCTGGTTTGGCTCTGCAGCCGCCTGCCTCGCTTCGGAGCTCTTGGCGGCGTGGAAGGGGCGAGGAACGCCCCCCAGGTGGGGAATGCCGCCTCCGAGGGGGACGAAGTGGCCGAGTCCCCTCCTGCCCTACCAAGGGCCATGCGCTCCGGAGGCGAGGAGGAAGAGCCCGGCTTCTCCCGGCCAGGCTGGGGTTGCTGCCCTGCTCCCCAAAGCGGCTGCCAGAGCCGAGCATCTCCAGGAGGAAGGGGCGAGAAATGTGGGGAGCCTTTGGTGCGCCCTGACTGACTGCCCCCCGGGGGCCTGCCTGGTTCAGCCCTAAGGCTGTGGCGGAGGACAGCCAGGGGCTGCAGAGTCAGGCCAGCTGCTCCTGGAGAAGCCTTGATTTGGCCAAATAGGGATGCTGGGAGTTGTAGTCCCACACAGCTGATTGGACATGGACCTCTGCCTTGACTGGAACTTGCAATAGGGGTCAATTTCCATGCAATTTATGCAACCAGCTTAAGGAGTGGGCCAGGCCAAGCCCCATCAAATTTATTGTGCTGGGCAAATCAAGCACTGGAGTGGCCTCCAAGCACTGCCCCCAAAGCCAGCCACTTGCTGGAAGGGCTGGAGAAGCTTCACTACACGCTGCCTGCTTGCTGGTGGCTGGCCCTTGATGTACCAGGCAATGCCTGCCCTGGGGCTACCCTCCTTGCTGAGGGATTACCTGATCCCCTTCTCATGGGCTTCTTTAGCCTGGCAGTCTTATGCTCTGGCCACATGGTGGATGGAGCTGGCCACAGGGGTCCCTCTTGACTTCAACTGCTACAGA
Source organism: Protobothrops mucrosquamatus (assembly GCF_001527695.2). Taxonomy (NCBI): domain Eukaryota; kingdom Metazoa; phylum Chordata; class Lepidosauria; order Squamata; family Viperidae; genus Protobothrops; species Protobothrops mucrosquamatus. The sequence goes on from NW_015386439.1 coordinate 250,214, forward strand.
GTGCTCACCGCTCAGCCTTCCACTGCCACCTTCTCCCCCCCCCCAGGGAAGAAGTGACCAAAGGCACCTTCTGGCCAGGCTCCCACAAAACACGAAGCCAAGGTGAATTAAGCTTCCTTCTAACTTGTATGACCCAGCACTTTGATTACCTTTACACTAACCAAGGCAAACTATCTCAGTGCTGTAGGAAGAGATACCTACCGACTCCCACCATTCTGGCTGGTTTCATGCCATATGCTTTGTCAAATTGGCCAATGCGAAGCAAAGCCCAAGTGTCACCATTATGGCTGGGTGCAGTTTAAGTCTTAGTGCTGGCCTGGGGAGGGCACCCAGCCCATGCAGGCAGAGGAGTGTGGTCTTGGTCACTAGAAAAGCCGATGGGGGAACTGGCTCTGCCAGCATTGGTGCCTCTTCCTTCCTGAAGTGATTGTCCAGAGAAGATACAAGGAAGGGAAGGCTGGGCTATGGGCCTGAAGGGGAGACGAACTTGCAGCTGGAGTACTCTTGGATTCAGTCTGAGCCTGTGTGCAACAGCAACAGCACTGGATCTAACCAGGGTGGCGTTATCTGGTTAGCCTCTGCGGCAGAATCTGAACCGTTAGTCGTAGTCAAGACAATTGCCCACGATGGGAGACTGGAGATTGAAAGTTTCGTATCTTGCTGAAATGGCAAAGATTTCGGCTTATTTGAAGAACCATTCGAACGAACAATTTTTATCAATATGGAGAAGATGGATTGTTTATATTCAAAAGAAACACAGAGTGGTAGAATATAATTTAGGTTTCTAGATTTTTTTAAGTTTGTTTACTCTTTCTAGCCTTTCTTGTAGATTAAGATACTTTGTGGAGTTAGAGATATTAGTATTTGTTTACTTTTATATGAATATTATCCTGGGATTAGGTTTGTGAAGTCCGGGGGGGGTGGGGGGTTTTTTGATTGGTTATTGTGTTTACTTATGATTGTTTTTTATGATGGAAAAAAATAAATAAAATTTCTTAAAAAAAAAGAAAAAGACAATTGCCCCAATGGCATCACGCCCTGCTAGCCAAGACCAAAGAAGTCACACTCCACATGGGGAGCATGTTGAGAATCAGCCCCAACCTGCAAAAGAGGTTGGAGGGTCAGGAAGTCAAAGGGCAGCTCCTTCCATGCCTTTGAACTGAACTGACCCAGCTTGACTGCAATTCGCATTTTGCACGTTTACAGTTCCCAAGACTGAAGGTCAACAAGTCTGGTTTTCCTTTTGACATCTCCTCTTCCTCTTTGCCCCATAGAAAGGGATGCCAAAACAGGACAAGCATTCTTGCCCCAATCCTGCCAAGGGGCAGCTGGCAGCTGAGCTGAGTGCATCCCTGGTCTGACAGTCATCAACACGAGATGCAGTTCCTGGCTTATTTACCTACAATCTTCCCCAGGTCTGCAGGTGACCACAGTTTTTCTTATAGCCAATCTCCCTTCTGAAAGCAGTCTGGGTCTTTTTGCCAGGACCTTGTTTGCTTCCTTTCCAAACCGGAGTAAAAGAACAGGCCAAAGATGCTCTGGATGCAGCAAAGGGGGTCAGGCATGTCCACAGCTAAGGGTGCCAGGGCCAGGGACTGGCTGAGGTGGCCAGCAGCATAGAACTAAGTGCCTATCATTCAGAGAGGGCAGGAGTCCAACGGGGTAGCCCAGACACTCTCTCCTCTGCTGGATGACAGATTGCAGAGGGCCACACTGAGGTTAAGATGCCTCTGGGACAAGCGAAGGCTCCCTTATGAAAGGCAGACTGCTCAAGGCATCTTGGACCCAACTTGGTTTCCTGACTCCAGGGGTCCCTCCCAATATGGATTTGGAGGCAGGTCCTTTTCTCTGGGGCCCATCACCCAACCTTTGACCCAGAGCATTTCAGTTCCCTACAGTAAGGAGCAATAGAAAACTTGTCTTTGTTAGAGGCAGAATGTCCCAGAAAGAGTTGGAGGAGTAAATAACTTGTGGAAATGCTCAGTGCTCCCTCCCCACTCAAGTGCTGTTGCTGAGGAGGGTCTGCACCACAACCAGAGGCTAAAACTCTGGCTAAGAGAATACAGCACAGCCAACTAGTTTCAGAGTTTATTTGGTTTCTCCCATTTTAAATTGAACTGGATTCGAAGTTCTCTGTATGATGCACAAATCACAAACATAAAATACAAGGTGCCAGGAAGACAGATCAAAAAAAAAACCAGATGGAATCATCACAGGCACATAAGAACAATTCTAGCAACAAAAGGGAAAAGTGCAAAGAGTTCAGTTTTTTCACTTGAGTGAAAAAGCCTTCTTGGAGGTGCTGAAAAAGCTGGAGTCCTGTCCCCACCCACCTCCCTCTTCTGGCACAGCTCAACTGGGAAACAGGTCTTAAGAGCAATTGTTCTTAAGGCCTTCCAAAGAGCTGTTTGACCTAGGCCAGTGATGGCGAACCTTTTAGAGACTGAGTGCCCAAACTGCAACCCAAAACCCATTTATGCATCATCGAGTGCCGGGTGGGTGTGGCCCATGGGCTGGGCGTGGCCCATTGGGTGGGCGTGGCCACGGTAGTAACGACAGACTGAGTGGGACTAAAAAGTTCAATCAATCAATTCCAACTTTGCAAGATCTTTTTTTTTCCCCGCGAGAAGTTGAAATTGACTGATTGAACCTTTTTTTTTTTTTGCACACGGCAGTAGAGGCCTAAAGTGAAAAGGTTTTATAAAACCCAGCTGAAGGCCTAGGACTGGGGCGACGGTGCGCGTGCCCACAGAGAGGGCTCTGAGTGCCGCCTCTGGCACCCGTGCCATAGGTTCGCCACCACTGACCTAGGCTGATGGCAAACCATTAGCCATTATTACCAGCACTCCCCCAACTACCATCATTTTTTTTTCTTGCTTGGGATTAGCAGCTTGTGCTGGACAAAGACAGACCCAGACATAAACACTGAAATAATTTAAACTGGAGGCCACCAATTCCAACTCAGTTTTAGATTAATCAATTTCAGCTCCCCCCTCACACACACCTTGAAACATAATGACTCAATTGTTAGGGAATGTGCAAGGGGGACTGGGATGCTTTCCCCAAGCAGTTGCCTGGGGAAATTAGTTATGTTGACAATTCTTATCCAATGCCTAGCACTGGATCAGGCCCCAAAGATAGCCTGAGCATGACAGTCAGGTGACCCCTGCCAGAAACTACTTCACCAAGTTGTTGTGAAGACCAGCTAGAAGAAATATTGCACCTGATCCTAAATCTCTGTGACAAAAAGGCTGTGCATTGAAATAGAAATGGCAGGTGACAGTTGCATCATGTGCTACTTATTGGTTTGCAGTACTGAGGGCGAGTGCCAGAGTCTGGAAAGGAAACCCACTGAAGAAGCCCTGTTCCTGGGTAGTACCCAGTCTGCCATGCTGGGGTCAGGTTTAGCAGTCCTCTGGTGGCAGGAAGGATACATGACTCACCGTGAAGCCCCCAGCAGATGCTCCAAAATGGGGAAGGTACCACAATGACGCTTCCAAGGAAGTGCTGGGCCTCCAGTTCTGCACAGGTGCCTAGTCTCTGAAGTTGGGCCCTGGGGGCACCAGGGGGAAGTGCTGCGGTGTGGCATTTGGGGAACTTCTCCATCCGGACTAGAGACCAGGCTTAGTCCTTGGGACTTCGGCCAGGCCAGGCCTCTCCCTGCCAAAGATGAGGAAGGGCTCTTCCCTCCCCCCCCCGCAAGCAACGGTGGCCAGCAGAGTCCCAGTGGCAGCTGCTTCGGCCAGGAAAGACGGTGCCCGAGGCATCCCGAGAGGCGCGGATGGGTGGTCCGGGCTGAGGAGCAGCAGGTCTAGCCGGGCGGAGATCTGAGCGCCTCCTGCTCTCGCCAGGCCGGGCTGTCCGGTGCCGCCGAGGAGCCCGGCGGAAGGAAGGAGAGCAAAGAGAGAAAGCGGCTTTCGCTGAGCCGCATCTGGACGCCTTTTCCGGAAGGGGCCGCTTGGCGACCGGGGGCCTCCGGATGCTCAGTCCGGACGCCAGCCAGCCGCTGCCCGCCTTTCATAAAACGGAGGAAGAAGGGCGCCAAGGCCGGCCTGCCACGAAGAAGGTCGGGGAACTCCCTGCCGGCGTCGCAGCATCCCAAGCCCGGCGCAAAGGGGCCGCCCCGGCTAGTCGGCGGCCCGGCAGAGCAGCCACGAAGACCCCCACCCTGGCCGGCAAGGGCGTCCCCGCTCCGCTCGGGCAGGCACGAGAAGCTCCGCCCGCCGCGCCGGACCCCGCGCTTCCTATCTGGGCGGGTGGCGCCGCCTCCACCTCCGGAAGGAACCGCCGCCGCCCGCGCTGCCGTCTGCGCCGGGGGAGCCTCCGTCCGCCGGGGCCTGGCCCTGGGTTGCCGGGCGGAGGGGCCCGAGGTCAGCCGCCCAGTTAGGCGGCGGGGCGGGCGAGGGCAGCAGGTTCCCTCCGCAGCAGGCGGCCCGGGCGCAGGCAGGCAGGCAGGCGGGCAGGCGGGCGGGGGATCGGGCATCTGAGCATCTTCCCGAGAGCGGCGCCCGCAGGGAACGGCCGAGACGGCCGGCCTGCGCCCGAAGGTGAAGGGGGCAAATCCCAGAACAGACACGGCCGTCGATCTTTTCCTTCAGCGGTCTGCCCGCCCGCCCATTCTCCCAGAGAGGCAGCGGGCCGGGCGCGACCCTTAGGAAGCCCGCGAGGAGGGCGCCAAGCGCGACAGCTGCTCGGCCCGGCGGCCTATCGGCCCTGTGATCGTCGCCCGTCCCGGCTCTTCCCCGCCGGCGGAAGAGGCAGGCTGGCGCGCTGCCCCCTCCCCCGCTGGGAGGGCGCTGGGACGCCGCTCCGCCCAGCTTGGCGCGGAAAGCCGAGCGTTCTTCCGTAGATCCGCAGCCGGAGGTCGACGATCAGAACAAGGGGAAGGGGCCGCTCGCCCTCGCCGCCTCCGCCTCCCGCCCCTCCCCTCGAGCAGGCGCCGCCTCCATCCGCGCCGGACTCGCCCCCCGCGGGCCAAAGCTGGGGGAGGGGAGCCGGAGAGACCCTCCCCTTCGCTTCCCCCGCCGCCGCCCTCGCTCGCGCGGCATCTTCTGCGCCCGCCCTCCCTCCCTGCCGAGGCGCAGATGTGGCGCTGCGGCGTTGCGCCCCATCGGTGCCGGTGGGGGTGGCCGAGGCGGAGTGGCGAGACGCCCCCCGGAGGTCGCTCCCACAGGTGAAAGCCTGCCAGGACTCCGCAAAGAGCGCAGCCCCAGCGCCGCTCCCGCGCCCCTCCGCCCGGTCGCGAAGCCACCGGGGGCGCGCACAAAGCCGCGCCGAGACGCCTCCCTCCCTTCCGCCACCCGGCCAGCGCCAAGGTAAGGCGACGGGGGCGCAGGCGGGAAATCGGTCGAAGAGGGAGGTGGCGCCTTTGAGACGGGGGGGGGGGGAAACGATAGATCGGATCGAAATGGGGGAGGCCGTCGTGATGGCAAAACATGCCTGCCCTTTGCTGGAAGCCATTATCCCTCCGGCCGCTGCCCGCCGCCCCTTCTCTGGCTGGCTGGCTTGCTTTCCGCAATGGGAACCACAGCTCCCGGCGTTGAGCGCGCGACGCTCCTGCCCCGCGCCTTGCCTGGGGGTTTTGCACCCATGGCTATTCGTGGGAGGACCGGGGAGCCTTCCCGGACCGCGATCGGCGGGCTGCGCACTCTCTGCCTGAGCAAAGCCCCCCCCCCCCGCCTTGAAATGATCCTTCCAGGCCAGCCTAAAGGGGAAGAAAGGAGGAGAAACCTTAGTGCCGGGGCTTCCTCAGCCCACAGGGGAACCCAGGGAGCTCTGGGCTAGCCCTTCTTCCAAGGTCCTTTGGGACTGGCAGTGGGGATCCCCTTCCAGCAAGCAGGGGTCCTGCCTCCCTGGTCTCCTCCAGCTGTCGGCCGCAGATCTTCCAGCTAAAAGCAGTTTTTCAGGGCATAGCCCATTGGCGGATGGCATCTCCTGGCCCGGCAGGAAGACCAAGGCCTGCAACCCAATGCAGTCAGAGTGGGGGGTCTGAGCAAGAGGGGTGGATCTGCGGTTTGTTGGGGAGCCAGCAGAATACCCAGGAGGAGCAGGAATGTCCTTGCAAGACATCCTGCCCCTCCCTGCTGACAGCCACCCAAGCATGCCATAGCAGCAGAGGCAGTGGCCCACCGGAGAGCAGGAAAACCTGGATGTGGCCACTGCACTCTGTGCTGCCACCCAAAAAACATTGGGAATGGTGAGGACTTGCACCCCTGAAGGGAAGGTGCCAGGGACAGCCATTGCCTGCTCTGGCTCCAAGGCCAGGCGGCTTCACCAGAGTGGGAGGTGGGCTTGACCTTGCCTCCCCTTCCCCTTCCAGTCAACGCCCTTCCCAGCTTTACCTGAGCAGAGGGCTGCACGGTTGACCCCCCCCCCCAGGAGTCCTCACCCTTCCCAGCCTGGTTGGGTGTCTCCCACAGCACTGGCATTTTCTGTCCCTCCCCCCATTTTCTGGGGAAAATTCTGCTCATGAGACCTGTGCCTGTTGAGGGGGGGCCTTCTCAGAAACTAACCCGCCTGTCTCTCTAGCTCACCAACCCTTCAATCTGACTACCCTCCCTTTCCTTGGCCAGGGCTGACCTCTTGCCCATTGTTTGTGGTTGAATGGGCACTGCAGCGAGGAGCAGCAGCTTGGAGGGCAGGAGTGGGAGTAGTGACGCCCTTAGGGGGAGCTTGTCTGACTGAGATGCGGGCAGGGCAACCTAAGGACCCCAAGAGCCCCCCTTTCTCATCATGCTGGAAACCCTCAACGACAGAGACTGGCGAAGCTTGATTGTCTCCCATGCCCTTGATAGTTTTCCTGCCATCGGAGGGCCCCCTTGCTTTTGAGTCTGGGGGCTCTGGGTGATTCTCAGGATCTCACACTGTATGATTGCATTTCCCTAAAGCTAGGGGCTGGCCGTGAGCACACTTGGGGCACTGGTCAGTGCAGGGTTGCCCCTCTCGCCTGCTCCAAAGAGGCTGCAGGTCCATGTGTCCAGCTGCCTCCAATTTCCAGAAGGGGTAGGAGAGAGAAAAAGGCTGCCAACTGCCTTGCCAGACTGCCAGCGCAGGGAGCTGCCAAGGGCTGCTCCCCCCTCAAGCAGAGTCCTCCCAGGGCTGCCCCTCACTCAAAGGCTTGGGGCATGGTGATCTCCTTCCCGCTTTCCCCCTACCCCCTCCTTTAGGCTGACTTTGCATTACAACTGTGTCTCCGCAGACCTCTTGGGGCCTGGCAGCTGCCCAGGTGAAGTAGTCATTCAGGCTGCCATCTGCACACAAGGAGGCAGAGCTGTGCTCGGGTGGACAGGGGTGTGTGTGTGAGGGCAGATGTCTTGGCCTGCAGAACATTTGGAAATGAGAGAGGCAGGAAAGGAGTTGCTCTCACTGGAAGGGAGGTGAGCTGGCCACTGAGCAGAGGGGGTGCTGCCAACTGAACAGATCCCTGCCCTAGGCACTGTCCATAGCTGTTTTCTGGGGAGCTTGACAGCACATTCGCTTTGAATCCCACCTGTGGCTTCCCCAAGTGTGCTTCCCCAAGCCTCTCCTGGGACAGCCTTCAGCCACCTCTGTGGGGTGAACCTGGGCCTCTCCACAGCCGAGAAGATGGGGCTGTGCTGCGCAGATTGGGAGGGGCCTGCTAGGTGCCCGGATCATGGCCAGGAGTGCGCCTTGCCCAGAGCAGGCGGGGGCCCAGTCAAGGAGCACCTGCAGCTGAGTGGGAGGAAAACTCCTAGGTGGGCCAGCTGGACAGAGCCAACTCTGACTTCCTGCTGGTGGGTGGGGGCACATATGAGGGACCTCTGGAGACTTCCTGTCAGAAGGTTCTGCCAGTGCCCTGCTCCCCCACATCCCGACTAGATGGGCTTTGGGTGTTTAATTCAACTTAGTAACAGCTGTGGCTTCATGTTGATTTTGTTTATCTCAAGTGCTGATGTTTTAGTCCTGTTTCTTGGAGAGGAAGAACAGGTAACTAGATGAAAGTTGTTGGTATTTTATTATAGGTGCCTTGCACTCTGTTTTACTGGAAAAATAAGATAAATATCACGAATAAATAAAAAGGAATACACCCTGGTGTACATATTTACTCCAAAGGTTTAATGAGCTATATATAATCCATTGATCTGCTAGGATCAGTAGTCCCATTATTCTCCCAATATATTCTGAGGGATTGGAGAGTAGAAAAAGGCAGAACTGCCTCTTTACCTGAAGATAAGGAGGACTAGTAGCTTGTGATTTGGTTAAACTGTGCAGCTGCTTCTCCATATAATCCTGAGCCTGGAGCCCCTGAGCAAAGAGACCACCTGGGGGACTCCCCCACCCTGGCTGGTGCTGAAAGCCAGGCAGAGGCACCAACTGCTGATTTTAAACTGCCCACCCCACCAGAGAGGTGGCTGAGTAGGTGGTCTCCTTCAGGCTGGTGTGGTCTGTCAGGCAACAGCCCTTCACCCGCCAGTGGGGCAATCCTGAAGAATGAGAGTCCCTGGAAGAACCCTCCGGGGTACCGTCCTGGAGCGGACCTGTCTGCTGTGAATCAGGGGCGGCTGGAAGAAGGGCGCCCGAGAGAGCTGCCTCTATGTTCTTGGCCGCTTCCTGACCACATCCAGTCCTTGCCTGGCTGGCGTTGATATGAGTCAGTACAGGAGGGAAGTGGTGAGGTGGGTCTGCCAGGGTTGAAGGAGCAGGGAGCTGTGCCCGGGCATGGAGTGGGTGGGGGAAGCTCTGCTCCAAATGCCCAGGCATCCAGCCTCCCCCTGAAGCGCCAAAGCCTTAAGAGAACAGCTGGGGAGGGTCTTGCCAGCAAGACGGCTATTGCCGTCTGCCAGGCTTGGCTTGGATGCTCCTTCTCGCCCTCCCCTCAGTGTCCTGTTGGCCAACACTGGAGGGACGTTAGGTGCCTCTGCACATCTGTGGAGGGAGGCCTGCTGGCCCCTCCTGGAAGCGGCTCTCTCGGTCGACTTCCTCTGGATTCTGGGAAGGCTTGTTCCCAGGAATGTTCTGCTCTGGGGCCAGTTTGGTTTGGCAGCTGTTCGCGCAGGGCGGGGGAGCTGCTTCCCATCCAGTGTCCCACCCAGCTCAGCTCCTGGGAGCAGCTCAGGAATCCAGTGAGGCCACTGGAATATGGCGGGGCAGCGGGAGGAGGCCAGACTCCACAGAGGCAGCGGGCTGCTCCACACAGCAAGGGCAGCAGCTCCTCCTTTGTCGCTCCTGGTTCTCTGCCTGGGAAACGGTGCTCACATCCTGAGGACACTACACTAGGGCCTCTCCCAGACTGCCCGGGCCCTAGGCTGTTGCCACCAGAGCATCCTGGAGCCTTGATCCAAATGCTTGCTGTGTGGACCTGGCCCTCTGAAGGAGCAGGAGATATAAGGCCCTGGCCATGTGGTTGGTTTCTGGTGCCTGCCAGGGTTGAAGCTGGCCAGAGGCTCTTCTGCCAGGAAGCTCCTGGCACTGAACAGCGAGAGGCCTCTGGGGCAGGCTGGACTCTGCTCAGGCATTCCTCCTGGGGGAGGGGCCAGGGCTGGGCAAAGGGGGCTTTCCATGTGGAAGAGGGATTGGCATAGGGTGGGGACCCAAGTAGGGCCCCCACGTTAGGCGGGGGCAGAGCAGCAGCAGTGGCTTATGTGCTAGGAGGTGGGCAAGGGCTCCCCTGAGCCACGCCTGCCCTGCTGTGGCCTGTATTTTGTGTGTGTGTGTGGGGGGGTCTGGTCTTTCCCAATGGCATCTTTATGTATACTGCCTTTGTCTCTCCTCTGGGCGCATTCACTCGTGGGCCCTGGTGGCTGTTCAGGTAGCAATCCAGGCCGCTTCGCACCAGGTGTGGGGTGCGGCTGTGCCAGGATAGGGGCTGGGTTAAGCCAGGGCTTCCTCTGGGAGAGGCCCACAGTGGGGCCTGACACCTGCATCCTTCCCTCCAGCTGCTCTGCGCCCAGCCAGGCTGCATCTCCTTTATCACTGCCCTCCCCTCTTCACTCAGTCACAGGAAGAGGAATGGGGTGTAGGTCGGTGCCAGAAGCGCCCCCCCTCCCCACTGGGCCTCAGGCTGGCCCGAGTGCGGAGCTGGGGGGGTGTCTCTGTATGTGTGTGGGGATTGCAAAGATCTTTGCCCCCCTCTCAAATGCGAGGTGTTGTGATTCCCCCCCCTCCCCCGCCTCTGCATTGCAGACTCGGCGCTGGCCTCGCCGCGGTGCCTTCCTCCCTCTGCGGCCTTCCCCCCCCCACTTCCAGGGAGGGGCCTGCGCATTCCAGCATGTCTGAGCCGCAGCCCGGCCGGGCCCAGCGCCAAGGCCGGCGGGGAGGGCGAGCAGGAGCCGGCCTGCGCCATCCGGGTCGGGTGAGTTCGCAGGTGCCGCCCAGAGCCTGGCGGGGAGGGGGGCGGGGGGCGCGCATGCCAGGCCCACGGAGAGCGCCGGGGGGGCCTCGCTGCCTGCCCGGAGGCTTTGCGGAGGAGGGAAGCGCACGCCGCCCCTTCCCGCGCCAGGCCGGCCCTCGGTTGCGGCTGGGGGGGCGGAGGGGGCCCGGCCAGAGGAAAAGCAGCAGCCGCGGCTCCGGGCGAAAGCGCCCCAAGGAGCGCCTGCGAGTCAGGCCGGTGGCAGCCAAGCAGCGCGCGCGGCGCTCTCTGAGCATGGGCAGAGTGTCAGAAGCGGCGGGGCTCGAGTGCGGAGACGGCCGGCCCTTGGCAAGCTCGGGAAGGCCGGTCTGAGGGGGCGGGGAAGAAGGCGGAGACACGTGTCAGCAGCTGGCCCGCTTGGCTCGCCGGGAGGGCGCGGAGCGCTGCTTCAGGCCGCCGAGCTGCGGGCGGGGGGCCGTATCGGGAGAGGGGGGGGCTGGTTGGGCCCGGCCCGGAGCGAGGGCCCTCGAGCCTTTGGCGCGTCTGCTCCAACGCCAAAGAGCAACTGTCGCTGGGCTCCCGGCAGACGTCGGGTGCCCAGGCCTGCCCCTCCCCGTGAAGTGGGCGCTCCGGTTTCATACAGCCCCCTTGAAAATAGGATTTAGCAAGGCTTGGGGTTCCTTCCCGAGGATCGCCCTGAGCCCGGCTGCCCTCCTTGTCCAGCCCCTGGCTGCTTTGTGCCCAGGGAGGCCTTCCTGCTGCCCTTTTCCCGGCCAGGGCCAGGAAGCACCCCCCCTCCCTCCCTCCCTAGGCAGCTCCACGGCCTGCAGGCAAGAACAAGGAGCAGCTGTTTGTAATTGGAAGGCCTTCCTGTGGGGGAGGGTACTGGCACCCACAAAGTGAGAGCCTGGTGCGAGGGTAGCTTGATGGCTTTGCTTTTGCAACTGTCCCCCTCTCCTGTTGCGCCCCAAATCTCCTGGGGGTTTTGGCTGGTGAAGCGGGAGGAGGGCAGGGAGCAACCAGCTAGGGTTTTCCACCTGCTGGCCCCCTCAGACCCTTCCCTGCGGAGAGGAGGAGGCTGCCCAGGCGACTTGACCAGCCTCCCCCTGCACCCCCGGAAGTAGTCAGCGGGGGGGGGGGGCAAACCTCCTGGTGGATTCTCCCTAGAGCAGCTTTGGGGCAGGCAGAGCCAGAGGATCCATTGGGGAAACAGCACAGGCTGGAACACCAGGCCCATCAGAAGCAAGTGAGACATCCCTGCCTTCCCGATTCCCATGCAGGGCGGCGGAAGCCCCCCCCCCCCAGTCCAGTCCAGCTGACTAGAGCAGCCTGCTCCCTCGCTGCTGGCCCCCCATGCATTCCCTGGACGAGCCCCTGGACCTCAAGCTGAGTGTCTCCAAACTGCCGGCCGTGCGAGAGAAGCGTGACTGGACCCCGAGCAGCACCAAGGGCCGAGCTCCGTGCCCGGTCTCACAGGACAAGGGCTACCTGGCAGTGGGCCCAGGCTCCCCTCCGGATGGTGAGTAGCAGCCAGGGAAGGGGGCTGGGCTGTTACCTCGCTGGCGGGAAAGGGGAGGGGATGGGGCACCCCACTTGCTGATTCTGATCCATCTTCTGCCCCTTCCAGGCTTCCAGCCACACCCCCAATGCCAAGACAAGAGAGACCATCGGTTCTCGCCTCCCACTGTTGACCTGAGCCTGTCCCCTTCTCCGCCAGGCCGGGACTCCACCCCCAGCGGCAGCACATCCACCTCCCCGGACAGGCAGAGCAATGGGGAGCTGGTGAACTGCACCAGCTTGCGTGTGAGTGTCCGGCTCATGAAGCACACACGTGTGCCAAAGCTTTTCTGAATCTCCCTGATGTATTCCCTCTGCCTGTGGAGGTTCCTCCCCCCCCCGGGGCTTTTGAGGGGTGTCGTGTGCGGTGTGTAATGGCCACTGGCAATGGCTCTTTTTCGTCGTCTGACACTCCTGAGCAAGATGGGGAGGGGGGCAAGCAGAGAGACTCGCCCTGGCCTGGCCACACCGGGCAGCTTTTCTGAGCAGCTGACTTTGCTTCCAGCTCTTGAGAACGAGGCTTTTCCAGTTTTCTCCTGGGAAGCTGGGGCAGACCCTCCTGTGTCGCCAAGCCTGGGGAGGGGGCCTCTTCTGCTGCCCTTTGCAGAACAGAAATATTCACTAGCTAAGCGGGGGGGGGGATGGGCTGCCAGCCAACTACCGCTCCTGCCCCTTCTAGGATCTGCAGTCCCTGCGCTACCTTGACAGCCTCCGCAGCTCCTTCCAGTTCTTCCTACCTCTGAACTCAGGAGGGTCCCTGCACCTGCCTGCCTCCGCTTTCCTGGCGCCCTCCAAGGAGAAGCGGCTCTCTTTGGATGCGGCTGTGCAGAAGCAGCTGGTGTGCCGCTGGTCGAAGGTGAGCAGGGTCTCCTTTCAAAACTGCCTCTGCCAAGCCAGGGTATCTGTGCTCTCCTCCAGTGACCCCAGGCCTTGCTGTCCCCCCACAGTGCAACCAGCTGTTTGATCTCCTGCAAGACCTTGTGGACCATGTCAATGACTTTCATGTGAAGCCAGAGAAGGATGCTGGCTATCGTTGCCACTGGGAGGGTTGTGCCCGCCATGGCCGGGGCTTCAATGCCAGGTAATCCTTTCCATGCTGCTGGGAGGGTATGGACCTGCCTTGGCCAGCCACTGTGGGGCACAGATTCCCTGGGAGCTGCTCCTGCAAGGTGGGGGCATGGCTGCTCTGGTCATGCTTCCCCGTAGCCATTTTGTTGGCCTCCCAGCCATGGCCCAAAGGCACCGAAGGCCATGACTTGCCAAGCCATCCTGTGAGCTGACTTCCTATGGCCCTGGCAGAAAGCCCGCCCTTGGTCTTTGGAGGCCACTTTGGGCCAACGGTCACTCCCAGCTGTTTGAAGTGCTAGGGCAGTGGAAAAAGCCAGGCCCCCAATCCCCCCCCCCGCCACCCTGTTGTGAACGTCTTTTGCTCTGCAGGTACAAAATGCTGATCCACATCCGTACGCACACCAATGAGAAGCCCCATCGCTGCCCCACCTGCAACAAGAGCTTCTCCCGGCTAGAAAACCTGAAGATCCACAACCGCTCCCACACAGGTGAGTCCGATTGGGGCCCCCCAATAAGCTTCCCTGCAGACAGGCCCGACCCCCAGGATGTGCCCTCCCACAAGGGCCAGCCAGGCTCCAGTTGCCTTGACTGTCCCTGCAGAGGGTTGTGGGATGGCTGGCCTGGGGGTCAGGGTCCTTCCTTGACTCTCCCAAAGCCCCCCCTGCCCCGCTGGGGAGAGGGAGGAAAGCTGCGGTGGGCAGGGCAGGCCATGCCCCCCTCCCTGAAGCAACCCTGCTCCCTCCTCTTCCCTGCAGGGGAGAAGCCCTATCTCTGCCCCTATGAAGGCTGCAGCAAGCGCTACTCCAACTCCAGCGACCGCTTCAAGCACACCCGCACCCACTATGTGGACAAGCCCTACCACTGCAAGATGCCCGGGTGCCACAAGCGCTACACCGACCCCAGCTCTCTCCGCAAGCATATCAAGGCCCATGGGCACTTCATCACCCGCGAGCAGCAGGAGCTGCTGAAGCTGCAGCTCCCCACCAAGCCCCCCTCCCTCATGGCCGACAGGCCGTACCTCGGTGGGGCACAGATCATCGTGCCTACCCCGGCCGCCCTCTTTGGCAGCCACAGCCTGCCTCTCCCGCTCCCCCAGGCCCCCCTGGATCTCAGCACCTTAACCTGCGGCGGGCTGGGTACAGCTGCCATCGCGGGCCTGCCCAGCCCCACACTTGCCCCTTTGAACTTGGCCAAGAACCCCCTGCTGGCCTCCCCTTTCTCAGTGGGCAGCCTGGGGCTGCCGGTGATGTCCTTGCTGGCCGGCACCTCTGCCAAGGCAGGTGCTGAGCGAGGGCAGGAAAGCAGGGCCCGGCCCGTCAGAGGGGACTTTGGCAGCAGCAGCCAGTCAGCAGGGTTGCAGCGATGCAAGGAGGCCAGTGAGAGAGTGAAACTGGCCAGGCTGCGGACAACCACGGACAGCCTCTCGCTGCTCCCTGGGGGCGTCCTGGACCTGTCCACTGGCATGAACTCCGGGGCAACCGCTGAAGCTCTGCCACCAGGCTGGGTGGTAATCCCAGCTGGCTCCATTTTGCTGAAGGAAGCTGTGGTGAGTTAAGTAGGGAAGAGCAAAGAGGAGGACTGGAAGGGGACACCATCTTGCCCAGAGACTTTCCAGCATTCAACCCAAGCAAGTGATACAAGACTCCTTGTGACGAAGACCTGCTGAGCTGCTCCTGGGAATCAGGAAAGTTCTGTTCTCTCCCCCCCCCCATTTGTTCCTCCCTCTCCACATGGCTACTGGGGCTTTTCACAAGGGGGGGCATCTCTTCTGAGCAAAGCAATAAGAAGCTTCCCAGTGCAGCAGCCAGGAATTCCGCCCTCCCCTCTCCCTGTTCTGCCTAATGCCAGGCAGGACAGACACAGGAGCACCAATGCAGGAAGCAGCGCTGGTTGGTTCATTCCCAGCAAGAACTCCTCAACCTGGCCCCCCTTTTCTCAGTCCTGCTTTAGCTCAAAAAAACCTGGGGAAGCCCACTTGAAGGAATCTTGCCCAAAGCTGCTGTGTTCTTTTTGTCACCCCTTTGGTGGTGGCAGCCACACTGCAGGCCTTGCTGTGCCCAGTTTGCTCCCATCTACCTTTGGGGTGCTTCCTTTGTCCCCCAATTTTTCTTTGGAGACTAGCAGTGCCACCCTGTGGCTCAGAGGCCTTTTCCTCCCTCCCATTTGGCTACTGTTCAGAAGCCAATCCTGGAAGAGGTGCTATCAGTTGTCTCCCTCCTGGGCCCAGGGCTTCTGCCTGGTTCAGGCCTCTATGACAAGGCACACCATTGTGTGTGCTGCTGCTGAGACCGTTCCCTGACGTGGAGGAATTGAACTGTGCAATTCCCCCTATAAGCAGTTTCTTATATTAAAGCTGTGCAACAGTCTTACAGAGGCAGTGAGGATGGGAAGACAGCAAACCATCCCTGGATGAAGATTCAGTCTGTGCTGGGTCCTGGGCTGCTTCTGCCCTGTAAACCTTGCAAGAGCCCCTTCTTCTCATGGGGGGAGGGGTGCTCCCTCCCTTGCTTTTAGGAAAGCAGAGCACCAGGCAATCTGGCACCCTTTATGCAGATCCGAGGAAAGATGGTGTGCAACACTTTCAGCAGGAAGCCATGAACTTGTCAAAGACTGGCCAGGAGATAGCTGGGGTCTGGGGAGGGTAACATACCATAAAAACAGGCCCTGCCACCAGCTGTAGTAGCTTCAAGAGCCCAGCAGAGAAGCAGCATTCGCTCTGCACTCCTCCCCGTCCTCCTCCTGGAACAGCCCAGATCACCTCTTGACTGCCCTCCTTGTATTGGTGGGTCACTCCATGTTTCCATTCGCGTTCTTAGAAAGGGCATCTCTGGGTATCCCCCCCTGTATTTCCCCCCCCAGGGAACTCCCCTTTGAAGGGCCTGCAACAATGCCATCTTTACACCACCCTTGCGCAGCCCCTGCAGACTATTCCTGGCACACCTTCAATGGTCTACATAGTGCCAAGGATCCAGAACCACCTGGGCAGGGGAGCTGGCCTCCCAAGCACATGCATGCCTGCTGTGGGGCCCCCACTCACAAAGCATCCTGCTGGGCAACTTGGCCTCAGAGCTGATGCACGCACGGCACAGGCTGTCAGTGTTTTCCTGTTTCAAAGTGCCTTTTGATTGTAGGTTATGTTGGGGGTGATGCCCTCCCCTTGCCTCTGTTAGTATAGTTTTAAGACAAAAAGATAAGCTATAACTTGACCCACCAGTCCTCCAGAAGAGAGGATGATTATGACAATAAAGTACACAAAAAGCCTTGCTAGGTGCTGGTGATGTCTCCAGTTGGTGTGTGTCCAGGGACCGGAAGGGAGGTGTTCAAAAAAAAAGATGGCTTCAGTAGCCTCCCCCCCATTTAAGCCATGATGCCACAACAAAACCCAAGCTATCCACATTCTGGCTTGGTGTCATGTGTGGCCCACAGCAGCAGAGCTGGTCTTGGGCAATCGGACCAGGCAAGATCCCACAAGCAGTGGTCAGGCGTTCTGGGAGAACACGGCACGCTTGGACAGTCAACCATAACTTCCCACTTTGAGGGGAATCTTTCCTGGTCTTCACTGAAATGCCCTCAGGAGGCAGGTTGGCATTATTTCAGGCAAGGCCTGCCTAGCTTCCCTCACTGTAAGAAGGGCAAGCTGGGGAAGGATGTTTTTCTCTCTGGGCTTGAGGGAGCAGGTGCAAAGCTGTTTTGACAGCAAAGCTATATACAAAGAGGGAAAGCCAACCTTGCTGTCTTGTAACCTCAGCAATTGAGCCGGTGTGAGAATCTGGAATCTCCTGCATCCTGCCACCTCCTTTCTCTGAAGACAATGCGAGACCAGCTACACGAGGGCAATTGATTGGCTAGCTTTAATTTAGAGGGGACGCCGGTGCAAGAGAGAGGCTATGCTACGTGCCTGGCTTGTGTGGCGGGTCTTGTTCTCTCTGGGACTGGATCCTCAGCTCTTCGTCCAGCCGCTCCTTGGCTCTCACCACCTGCAGGGCAGAGGACTGGCACTTCAGAGGCACGTGTGGCAGAGAGCCCACCCGCTTGCAAGCAGCCAGCAGTCACCAGAGGGCAGCACAACCCAGGAGAAGCCTGGGCAGATCACAAGAGGCTTTAGCAGCTCCGGGGGCCGAGAAAACGGCAGCCGCAACCCTCCAAGGTTACCCGGGTGACACACGCAGCCCATCCATGCCAATCTGGAGGACTTAAAGGTGCTTTGCCAGAAAAAGGGGGGAGGAGCCGAGAGATGCCTTTGATCTAAAACGTCGACAAAGAGCTGAGTAGCGATGCTCCAGGAGGCGGCCAGTGGGTCATTTCCCCCCTCCGCCCAGGCAGCCAGCCGGTTGGACTCACCTTGGACTGCAGATAAAAGGAGCCTCCCACGGATTTGTCGTTCACCTTAAATAAATGCTCGTAGTTCTAACGAAGAAAAGGAGACAACGCCGGATCAGATTCAGCGACTCGGCCCTTTGCTTCCCAGCCTCACCGTCGCGCAGGGACCGCTGCACGAGAGCCCTCCCGGCCCGAACCCGCGCCGGCCCCAGCCGCGATCCCCGGGCCAGGAAGGCGGCTCACCTTCTGGATCTCCTCCGGACTGAGCGCGGAGACGTTGAGGATCTGCTGAGCTTCCTGCAGGCTGATCCCGGAGAGGCTGGAGGCGGCCCAGGACTGGGCGCCCGTCCGCCCGCGTGTCTCGGCGGCCGCTTGGCTGGCTGCTCGGGGAGAAGGCGGCTTAGCGTCTCGCCAAGGGCCGAGAGCCCGGAGAACGCGCTCCCGGCTCCCCCCGGCCCGGCTTACCTGCGAACTCCTGCCGCAGCGCGCGGGCGAAGGCGCGGCCCAGCACCTGGGCGCCCACCAGGACGATCTGCGCCAGGTACTTGGCCTGCGGAAACAGCGGCGGTCAGCCCCGGCCCTCGCCCGCCCCCACGCCCACCCGGCGGCCGCTCACCATGTCCGCAGCGGGAGCTCAGCTCAGAACGCCCCGAGGCGAGTGCGGCCGGAAGGAGCGGCCCTTCGTCCCGGAAGCAGCCATTGAGGAGGCCGAAAGGGCGGAGCGCCCCGTGAGACGGCGCACGCGAGGGCGACTCCAGCGGTAGCCTCGGGTACTGCGCGGGAGGCGCGCCTCGGAGCATGGGGGAGGGGGCGGGAGTCGCGGTGCCTTCGCGCTTAGCGATCGCTCCGGGGCGGCCCGCGCTGCCCCCTTCTGCCCGGCAGGCGGCCCGGAAAGCTTCGGGCCAGCTGCGCGCGGAGCATCCGTCCAGCCCCCCTTCCCGCCGAGAGACCCAGGGAGGTAGGGCCGAGCTGCGCCCAACTCGCCCCGGGGGCGCCCCTTGACCGCACCCGCAGGGAACTTGCCTCCAAGCGGCTCGTGAGCCTGGGGTGGGCGCTGCCCAAAGGAAGGGCCTCTCTCTCCTAAGGGGCCGACCCAGAGGCTCGGAACCGCTTTCCGGGCGGCAGAACTGGGGAAGTGAAATCCGTGAATTTAGGGAAGATTCCCACCAAGCTGCCAGAAAGCCCAGGCGCAACCCTGCCCGCCCCCCGCCCCCCCAGCAGCGACAGCAGGCGGTGAGCTGCTGCCTCTCCCTTACAGAAGGAAGCCGGAGCAGAGAGCCCTCTCCCCCCCGCCCCGCCCCGAAGAGGCAGCCGCGGGACCGCCTCCTTCTGTCCGGGAAGCCGCACCGGAGAAGGAATAAAGACTCGGGAGGCGCTGGGAGAGGAGGAAGGAGGTTTTTGCGTTAGGGCTACACCTAGCGAGGCAGAATCAGCTGGAAAAAGGAGCTTCCTCCGCGGAAGAAGGCTGGTGAGCAAAGGCTTCTCCAGTTTCAGGATGCCAGCCTGGAATGACTTGGGCACATGTGGGCAGTGAATGAGCCCTGAGGAAGCTTGCAGCCTGGCCTAGGTGGAACACTTCTAGGCAACTGGCCCACCAGCTTCAAAGCAGCAAGCCGAGAAGGGGCCTCGCACACTGGAGATGGAATGAAAAGGCTCCTGCCAAGGACAGACCCCAAGGGCCCCTTTGTTGGTGGGAAGCCGTGGCTGTCCTCAGGAAGCGAGGGTGGCTTCACCAGGTGACTGTAAACAGGTGGTCCGAGTCCTCATCCCTGCAGGAGGGCAGCCCCTGAGCAGAAGCAGCAAGTAGGGGAGAAGCCAACCGCCTGGAGGAGCCCAGGGGAGCAGCCTGAGTCTGATGCTCCTTCCATCCCAGGGTCTGAGGAGGCAGCATCGGTCTGTTCCAGTGGCTGCAGTTAGTCCTGAGGAGCAGGAAGAGATGGACAAGGCTGAGCAATGTCGGAATGGCTGCTTGCAGTCACATGCCAGGGTCAGCTCTTTTGTGGGCAGTGCAACAAAGCTCATCCCTCCAAAGAGAAAGACCCTCCACAGTCAGAGAGCTTTGGTCCTAGCCGACCCTCTGTGGCTCAGCACCCGAAGTAAAGGAGGCAGGTCCTTCCATTTCCTGGCTGCTGCTCTCAAGTGAGCGCAAGAGAGAAGAGTCGGATCTCTCTGGGCTTGTAGAAGCTGGCAGTGGCCAGGCTCCCCCCACCCACCCAGCAAGAGTGCAACCCTCCCAGCACCGCTCTTACCCACTCCTCTTCATCCACGCCCTCAAAGGAGTCCTGCGGGAGGGGGTCATGTCGGTTCCCCAGCTTGGCCACCATGGCGCTGAGCAGCTGTACAGAATGGGTGTTAAGGGGGGCTTCTCCACCCCAAGGCAAAAGAGCCACCCCTTCCCCCAGTGTGAGAAGACCAAGGGGGGTAAAGACTCACCTCCTCTTTCTTCTGCTCGTCAGACTTCTCTTCCAGGTAGACGGAGGAGGGCAGGTATTTCCGGCTGGGGGCTTCCTTGGGCGCTTGGCTCACTGCATGGGGGAAGGCAGAAGCCCCTTGTTCTCATGCCCACTGAGCTCCTTCAGCCCTCCCTGCTCGGCCCCTCCTTCCCCCTCACCTGGGGCCATGTCCTTGGGCTGCAGGCTGACGGTTTGGTGCTGCTTGTTAGCGCCCTTCAGCCAGGCTGTGCCTGGCAGGGCAGGTTCCCACCACACCTGCGTGGCGGGGAAAAGGTCGTCCTGGAAGAATTCTTTCTATGGGAAGGAAATGACCAGTAGCTGGTGAGAGGCTGGACACAGAAGACACCTGGGAGCATCTCAGTGGCAATGCTGAACCTCTTGGACAGGAAGGGGTCTGAACTGGGTGACCAGGTATTAGATTGGGAGCCTCCAATGAAGGTCCCTCCCCTGAAGAAAGCTGCTGGGCAGCTGCAGGAGATAAGGGTGAGCCCTTCCATGGACAGGTCTGGCTACAGGTAAGTAAAAGACCCTGGAGGATGGGCAGTTTGCACCAAGGAAGGTCACATTCCCCATATGGGCCTTTTGGGGGGTTGGAGCAAATAAATGGACATATAAATAAAATGGGAAACAGAGGCATTCTGAGTGTGCGAGTGAACTGACTCATTCAAGTGGCAAACTGAAGCTGGTCAGTTGCAAGTGCTGCTTGACAGTGTGGATTGAAGGTTTGAGCAATGCACACAGACACATACCCACTGCAGACAAACACACACACACACACACACACACACACACACACACACACACACAGCTCAAAAAGCCAAGACCTGATGTTCTACCTTGACCCTGGGGACCCGAAAGGCCACCGGCTCAATGGAGGTCTGTCGGAGACGCAGTGCCCGGGCAATCTCGACCTCTTGCACGTCACATGCTGTCTTGGGCAGGAAGTGAAAGCCCTGGAGCAGACGAGGGGAGAGAGAGAGAGAGAGTTCCACGGGTTGTCCTGCAAGGAACAGCAGTTCCCCAACCAGCACCCCAGAGGTCTTGCAAAAGCTCGTCTTCTCTGCTGCTTGGATACTCTGGCCCTGGACAGCCACAAGAGGGCAGCCCCAAACCACTTAATGTGGATCAAAGGCCTGGGCAGAGAAAGAGGCCTCCAGATGGCCAGGTATGTCAACAGGGCAGCCCCAAAGTTCTTCGCCTCTGGGATGCCATTCCAGCTTCTGGCAGGGACCCCCACCCCCTGACTGCCAGCTTCAGTAAATTGCTGGGGGGGGGAGGGCAGGAGGGCAGCTTCTCCATTCTTTGCCTTCTGCAGCCTTTTCAAATGTCTCATGCAAGATTTTGGCCCTCACAGCGTCAAAAGAAGCCGAGTTCAGTGAAGACTCCAGCCTGACAGGATTTCTCAGTGTCCCAACCCTTTTTCTCCGAATCTCCGTCCCAGCAGGTGCCTCACCTTGTGGGGGTCGCAGGAGAGGAAGCTGTTGCACTCCAGGAAGAAGGGGGCCTCTGGGACCACCTCATAGACAAAGACCCTTGTGTCACCCTAAGCTCCCGGAAGAGAGAAGAGGTAGACTGAAGCTCCTGCCCAAGCCTTACAAGCCCGTCTGGCCAACCGGCGCCATGGGAAGACACAACCCAGCGAGGAGAAATGTGGGGGGAGGGGGGTGGAAGCTGGCTTCTTCTGCAGGGGAAACCGGGTTCCACACACCAGACGCCCAGCCTAGCTGGAGACAAAAGTTTGTTTTTGTGCCCCCTCCCGAAGCTACTGCAGAGTTGGTGCGGGATGGCCTGTTGTGCTCTCCTGGACATGCCTCCCAAGCCCTTTGCCTGCTGAGCGGCAGGAGCTCCCTTCCCTCTTGGCTCACTTTGCCTGTGAAGAAGGCCACACTGGTGTCCATGTCATAGAAAGGGATGAGGATGGAGGGAGAGACGTCCAGGCTGATGGTGGCCAGCGGTCCAGCGGCCAGGGCCTCAGCCTGGTGCAGGGAGAGCTGGCGTTCGCTGCGGCTGAGAGAGGAAGGGTGGGTAAGAGATGAGACGGGCCATGTTCTTGCAGGCAATCGGGAGATGGCAGAGGGGGAAGCCTCACCTGTCAAAGCCGGAGACCAGTAGATATTTGCCACCACAGACCCAGATAACACGGGCACCTCGACCCCCCTTAGGCCCTGGGCCATCCTGTTAGGGGGCAAGGGGGAGATGCTTCAGAAAGAGAATGTGCCACAGCTGCCCTCTTGGCCCATCCAGGATGCGTGTGGGCACTGCCCTCCAGAAGAGCCTGCCCGGACCCTGACCTGCAGGGGCTGGGCAGCCTGCCGAGGCTCATAAACTCGCACTTTGCCATCCTTGCTGGCGGTGGCCAGGCAGCATCCATCGGGGCTCCAGGCCAGGCTGAAGATCTGAAAGGAATAACAGGTCAACCCTCAAAGTGCGACTTCCGACGTTGCAGGGCAGGCTTGGGGGGAGGCATGCGGGCAAATGGCAAGGCCGGCGTGGCTTCTGCAATTGCAGAGGGCATAGGGGGGGGTGCACAGGTGAACAGCAAGGCCAGTGCAGCTCCTGGCATTGCAGGGGGCATGGGGAGGGGCGTGGCAGGTGAAAGGACATGGCATGTGGCTTGGGGCAGCCAAACTGCCTGTTAGGCGTCAGGCCAGAATGGCAATGCCAGGGCTCACCCAAACTGTGCGCCACTTCCATTCGTCTGCCACCCCCCCCCCCCATGCAATTGCAGAAGCCGTGCTGGCCTTGCCATTCACCTGTGCACCTTCCAAAGCCCCTGCAATGCCGGCCTTGGTCCTCCTCCCTTTCATTGGCATTGACTGAGTTGGAGACAGACTGGAGACTAACTGGAGCCGATGTCCCATTCCACTGCCAGGCTGAGGAACTTGATTGCTGGCTGTTCTGCAGATTACTTCCGGACATAACAAAGAACTTGGAGAGGCCATTGTGCTCCCTACCTGGTCAATGTGGCCGTGAAGTCCAAGCTCCTGCCTTCCCGTGCGCACATCCCAGATCCGGACACTCTTGTCATAGGAGGAGGAGGCCAGAATATCGGAGGCCAGAGGGTGGAACTTGACGGAGTAGATCTTCTCTGCGTGACCTGGCGTGAAAAGGGGAGAGGCTGCATTCAGAGCAGCGCTAGGCTCCCCTAGCCGATCTTGCCTCGGCCAGCCACAAGGAGAATGGGGCGGAGGGACAGGGGGTCCTGACCTCTCAAAACCACTTCTGGCTCCAGCAGCTGCTTCTGCAGCCCGGTTGGCTCAACCCGCCACAGCCGAATCTTGGTGTCTTCACCAGCTGCACCAGAGAGGGAAGGAAGGAAGAGCTGCAAAGACCATCGTGATGGGGTGCAGCCCTGTGGCAGGGCTCAGCCGGCCCAAAAGGCTGGGTGCACGGCCCAGGAGAGAGGCTCGCTGCAAGACCCCCTAGTCCCTACCGATGGCCAGGCGTTGCTCATCAAAGGGATCCCAGCAGAGATCCGAGACAGGTGCCCCATTCTGGATGGTGGGCATGGGGGTGTCAGGGAGTCGCCCTGGCTGCGAGAGCTGCAGGAGACAAGGAAGGAAGCCATTTGTTAACCCTCAGCCGGTCCTCCTTATCGTTCGCAAGACAGAGGAAGACACCCCACTGAACCCTGCCTTGGGGTGGGGATGGTGTTTCACCTCCAAAATGGCCACCTGTCCACCCGTGGCAAGCAGTGGGATGGCGATGTGATGCCGGTTGGCACAAAAGCCGTCACACTCCCCTGGTGTGGTGAGGCTCAAGCCTCGCAGGTTGGTGATGTGGGTGCTGCGAGGTAAGATGACACCCTCGATGTGCCTGAAGGCAGAACTCGGGCCTGAAGAGAAAGGCATGGGATGAGCGGGGCTGAGGGGCAGCTGCCTCGTGGATCTTCCTTGCGCCCCACAGAATCCACACCTCAACTTAGCACTCTAAGGCAGCGCGGGCATTCTTGGATGCTGAGGGGGCCGCCGGTGTCCCTGGTCCACAGAGCCTTACCCAGAATATTCTGCAGGGACCGCTGGCTTGGGCTGGAGGAAAAGCCGCTGGTGGCAGAGAGAGACGGGGCAGCACTGGAGGGAGATGTCAGACAGCTGCCAGGAGAGGACAGGCTGCTGTCCACCTGGCAAAAAGCAACACTGTGCATCAGCCGGTTGCAAGCGGGCTGGAGGCCAGTACACCGAGGAATGGAGGCAGGCCCAGATCATCCCTGCTCAGAGGAAGCTGGGACAAGTGCACCCTGGAAAGTGGGCAAAGCTACCAGGTGCTCTGTCAGCCACAGCCACTCACACTGATCTCCAGATCCTTGGCCTGATCCCCTGCCTCCATGTGGGTGGAGGGTGGGTGCCGGTTGTCTTGGTCGAGGTGAGGCAGGCAGGCAGAGAGGAAGCCGGGGCTGGGCCTGTGGGCAGGATCAAGGCTTACCGTCTCCACCTGAAGCAAGAAAGAGGGAAAGTTTACTACCTGCCCGAGGAGCCAAGGCCCAGGAGGGTGCTGCTATGGGGCAAGACATTGAGCATGGGTCAATGCTGGCCAGGACCAGAGCATTCTTTCCCTGGAGAAGGCCTCTGGGCAGGAGAGGCCATCAGTGGCCATGAGTCTTCCTTGGGGCAGGCCTGCGGCTTTGATGGCCCTCAGCTCAAGAAGCCACCACTAAGCCAAGCCCTTGTTGAGTCCAGGGTGGCTGGGGAAAATCTTGGGGGCCATCAACTGGGGAGAGCTCACCCCTCCTCCTTACCTGCGTGTTGTCCCCAGCCCACCAGGCCTGAGCAGATGCTGCCGGGACATTTCCAGGACAATCTGGAAACAAGTCTTTGTGAAACTCCTGTGTGGACTGCAAGACAGGCCGGGGTGAATAAGGCCCACCGGAGCCAGAGCCCCCACCTCCTCCCATGCGGGCAGCTTGGCTGGTTTACCTTTCTGGGCACTAGGTAGCTGATGGGCACAACGGCTGAGTCGCTCAGCTGCAAAACCTTCATCACTTCGCAGGCTGTGACATCCAGGGCCAGCCTGGGCAGCTGGGCCACCCCTTGGGTCCGTGTCTCCAGAAAGCACTGGTGAGCTGAGCAGAGCTGAGTGAGTGGGGAAGGGTGCCCCCACTCCTAGGGGCCCTGGGGAAGCAAGCTGGGGGGGGGGAAACTCACCTTCTGTCATGGCCAACTGGGCAGGCTGCACCTCATAACAGAAAAGCACCTTCTCTCCCTGGAAGAGAACGGCTGCCTCAGCCACTGCTGCAAGACCCACTCTTGCCTGCCCCCACATTCCCACAGGGTGGGGAGGCCTGCGATGAGCGGCCCCATGAGGCCAGCGGCACTTACCTTCCCTGCCAGGACAAGAAGGCCGGTGCTGGGATCAAAGAGCGGGATCAGAGGCCTGCGAGGGAAGAGGCCCCATTGGAGAGACGGCAAAAGAGCCCTGATCCAGATGCCCCCTGCTGCTCCCTCCCCAGAGGCAGAATCATCCAGCAACCCCTTGTCAGGGTGCCTGTTCCGCTCTTTGGATGTGCCCCCCAGGCCTCTGTGCTGCCGACGAGGCAAGTGGCAGCTGGGAGGGAGCATGCCCCTGTCTCCCCACACAGCGCTCGCTTCCTCCTCAGTGACGGCTTCTGGGTCATGCTCTGTGACCAGCAAGCCCCGCATCAGCCTCGTTCTCAAGGGCCCTGCCAGCAGCCAGTCTTCTCCCCTTGGTCTGCGACCCCCCTGGCGGCCGTGGGCAGGGAAAGGCCATTCTTTGGGCTCCTCTGGGGCAGCCGCAGCCACCTGAGAAGGGGCCGAAGCTCAGAAGAGCAAGCACAGCCGGCCCCGGCCCCTCCCCAAACAGGCCCAGCAGGTCTTTCAAGCCTCCTCCTTGGGGGTGACCAGCTGCCAGGGAATCCTGGCACGAGGCCTGGTGTGAGGCAGCCCTGGCACAGCAGCAGGTGCGGGAGACGGGCGTCCTTTGAGGTGGGCCTGTCCTGACCCACTGCCCGGTCTGTGGCGGCCACAAATCTTTCTCCCGGGGGGGGGGGTCAGCAGGCAACCCGAGCTGGTCCCCACCTGCCAGCCGATGGGTGGAAAGCCAGGCGAGTGGAGGGTCTCAGACACCAGACTAGGGCTGGGGGGGGGACCCGAGTTTTAATCCCGCTGTAGGCACCGAGGTCAGCCAGGGGATTTTTCATACTGGCAGGGAAACTGCTGCAAGCTCCCTCCCTCCCTTCCCCCGCGATCCTCGGCAGGGGCAGGTCCAGCCCCCCGCAGGCCGGCCAGTAGGAGGGACCGGGGATCTGCTCGGGGCAAAGGGCAGCGCGGCTGCTTGGCCAGGGCCCGACCGCGGGGTCCCCGGAAGCCCCAGCGACGCGCGACCCCCATCCCGGGGCAGCCGGCTCCAGCGGCGAGCAGGAGGCGCGGGAGGGGGGGTGCGGCGAGGAGGCGGTCGGCTCCTCCTCCCGGGCTCCCCAGCCAATCGGGGCCCGCCGCCCCTCCGCGGCTCCGGGCGCTGAAACCCGAGTCAGCAGAGTCGAGGCCAGCCTGGCCGGGAGGGAGGGAGGGAGCCGCCAGGCGCCACCGCTTCCCGGAGCCGGCGATGGAGCGGGCGCCGCAGCAGCCCCGACGCGCCGCGCGCTAGCAGCACCCCGGCTCTGCCTCGAGGAGCCCGGTCGGTAAGTGCTTCGAGCCGTCGCCCGGACAGCGCCTCGGTTCGCGGGGATCGGAGCAGCTCCGTAGGGCTGCTGCGGAGGAAACGGTAGAGCGACGAAGGGCGCTCGAGGTGCACGAACGCTTCCGCCTCCTCGCCCCCTTCCCAGCCCCCGTGATTTGAGGCACTCCGCCTGTGATCACCGAGCTCCCCTGGGATGACCCCGGACTCCAGGCCGGAGCTGGTCACCCGGGCAGACGGGGGTGGGAGATCGCTGAATTCGCTCCCCTTTCTGGAGGACTGTCTGCAAATGGCTCAGCCATGGGCAACTCTGAACCTGTGCAAAGTAGTCTTCCAGGCAGGGGCCGGTAGATGCCAGCCAGTTCAAGAGCCTCCGTGGCCCACTGGAGTGGGGTTCTAGCCTCCTCTGCCCTGCTCTGGGTGCCGTCCCAAAGTGGCCCTCAGGAGCGAGGGGGATCCCTTCCCCACTTGGTGAATACCCACACAAAGACCCTGAAGCAGCAGAGCGCAAGCCGGCCTGAGTGGGAGAGCAGAGGAGACCAGTCTCCCCCACTTCTTGCCAAGGCAAACTGGTGGGATCTTGGCTCTCCCCACATGATCCCCCCTTAGCAAGAGGAAAGTGAAGCTGTTGGGCGGTTCCCTCCTCCTCCTCCACCCTGGTTTGGCCAGGCAGTCTTGCCTTCAGCTGCCCCCCTTTCACCCCGTCTCTCTTGGATTGCCCCCCAGATCTCTGCTCAGGAACTTGGCTGGGCATCTAGCCAGGAAGGGTGCCTGAGTTTGGGGCTGCCAGCCGTGGGCCCCACAGTGTGTGTCCCTTCTGTGTCACCTCCCCTCTTGGTCTTCAGGGCAACAAAATCAGGGCTGGGGAGGCACCTGGACCACTGCAAGGCCCCCCTCTGCTCTCTCCCCTCCTCAAAGCATTGCCAAGAGCCGATACAGACTGGACTGGGCTGGGTGGAGGGGCATCGGAGAGCTGCTGGACCTCCAGGGCTGCTACTCAGGTAGAGGAAGCGGCCTGTGGCCCTGTGCCCAAGGAGGATGGGGGGGGAGGGAGGGGATTCTCAGAAGCAGCTTCAGCTTAGCAAAGGCCTCCTGACTGTTTGAGTGGACCCAGCCCAACGGGGATCATCCCTTGAGCCCCTCCTAGGGCGGTGGGGAGCTGCTCCTTCTCAGTAGGAATAGAGTACAGGTCCTGCCTGCTAGACCAGCCAGACAGAAGACCAGTTTCCTGTTTCTGGCAGGGGTGTGTGTGTGTGTGTCAGGAATTTTAGGAAGGGTGCTGGAGGAGTACCTATCTCCTTGAGCGGCCTATGCTCACAGAGATTCAAGGAAGCAGTTTGCAAGCCGGGAATCTGCACCCTTGAGAGGGTACAATCAGCAGCTAAACTGCACTTCTGTAGTAACCTGGTTCCAAGACTGCATACAGTTGGGGTTCAACAAGGGTGCGTAATGCTGTGATTTCTCATGACTAAGCAGTCAAATTGGCCCCAGAGTAAGACTAATCCGGAGGACGCCCAGCTGGGAACACCCACACGCAGGGCTTGGGGGAGCAGGGGAACCTCTGGCCAACATGTAGGCTGGGCTCAGGGGCATCAGCTCATCTCTCACTTGGCCAGCTGCCTCAGCCCAGGATCCAACCAGAAAAAACAGCCCTCGCCAGCCAGCCAGTCTCTGCCATTCTGCTCGCGCAATGGAATTCTCTTTCGGAGCCCGAGGGATGGTCTTGAGGGCAGGAGGGTGTGGTGGGCAGGCAGCCTCCTATGCACTCCAGATGAGGGCCTGAACCCTGCTTGCTGGCTCCCTCCCTCCCTCCCTCCCCAGCACCTGAGGGGAGCTGGAGAAGCGCGGGCAGGAGGGGGGCAGGAATGCAGTGGATGGAAAGGCAAGAGACTGCCAAGCCCTTCAACGGAGGAGGAAGGGAAACAGAGTGGAGGGAAAGCTGGAAATTAATTTTGCAGGGAAGGGGGCAGAGTACTTCTGCTGGGCAGTTGACTCCTGTTTGACCCCTAGCCCCCCAAGTGAGGGGGGCAACATTTCCCACAGCCCTGGGTAGCTCAGCCCAGGCAAGTGTCTTGCCATGTGGGGTAAAGTCTGCATTTTCTGGCCATCTTGGGAGGGGCACGGATGTCGGGGCTCTCCCCACAGCCCACTTCCTGATCTGGCTCCTGCCTCGAGCAGGAGGGCCGGCCTGGACAATGCAGCCTTGTGAGAAGGTGCCCCAGTCCCAGGCCTGCAGGACGCACCAAGCTGGGCAGAGCTGGGCACGGCCCCTCCGGACAGAGGCTTCTTCTGTGCCACTCATCACGAAAAACTCCAGCCACACTGCGGGGGGCGGGTTCTCACCCCCCCTCCCATTTGCAAGGAACGCCACCCCAAAGTCCTGATCCCCAAATCCAAGCCAAGCGAGAGGTGCTGCCCACCCTCACTGCCCCACAGCTGCTGCCCAACCTGCCCAACTTCCTTGCAACCTCCTCCTCCTCCTCCTCCTCCTGGCCACGGGAATGCGGGTTAGGCAGCTCCTCCCCGGCCTAATTAGGGGTTATGTCTGTGTAAGGCTGAGGACAGCCTGCCGCCCAAAGGCCCAGGGCCCTGCCCAAGCGCAGGTGGGGCACTGCACCCTCTTCCCACAGGACCTCAGAAGACAGAGCTGCCCACTCCGTGCAGGGCCAAGCTGGGGGCTCATTCCCTGGCTCGCCCCCCCCCATGGCTCTGAAGGGAAGAGGGGGTGCTTGGGGTGCCCAAAGCTGAGTAGCAGCCCAGGGGATTCCATGCCCAACTTGGCTGGAGAAGGCAGGGTACAGAAGCAAGACGGGGGAGGGCTTATCCAAGAGAGGGGTCTCTCCCCTTGCCACCAGTGTGGGCGCAGCCTCTGCCTGGCCAGGGAGGAGGAGGAGGAGGAGCCCAGTCTTTGGGAGACCAGTCTTTCAGTTTCCAGCCAGTCTTCCTGCTCCAGGCTCCGGACAGGATCCCTCCTCCCTCCCTCCCTCCCTCCCTCCCGCTGCTCCTCATCTGAAGGGTCCAGGATTATGCATTACCCCCCTCCAGAGCGTTCCCAACCCAGCAAACTCACGGCCCTCCCCCTCCTCCTCCAGCTGCACATTCCAGAGTTGATCACCTGGTGAGCAACAGCGTTTCTAAGAGAGCCCGAGCCAAACTTAATCATCTCACTTATTAAATGAGGCGACAGAGGAGCTGCCTGTGATTGCATGCCGGCTGGGGGGGGGCACACCTGAGCCGGCTAGGATCTGTCTTGCCTTCTCCAAGCCAGGCTGCCCATCCTTGCCAAGAATGCCAGGGGGAGCGCTTTGCCCTCCCCAGCGCTTGGAAAGGGATGGGCAGAGCCACAATTCTGATGTCGGCATAGGAGAGACCCTCCTTTGCTGGCTTTCCATGAAATCACAATGAAAATCACATACTGCCCCCCCCAGCCTTGGAGGCATCTGTGGAGCAGCAGCCAAGTTAGACGGGATGCCCCAAAGTGGCGGTGCATGCCAGCTACAGGCAAATGAGGGGGCTGGCAGGGCAAGAACACTCCTCAGCCCCAAAAGAAAACTCTGCCCTGGCAGCCCTATGTCCTCCCAATAAGCCAGGGTCTCTTCTGCAAATGGCCAGCCCCCTCCTCTTTGTTCTCTGGTGCCTCCCCTCCCCCCCATCCCCTGAGAAGGTGCCACCTGTCTGTCTCCATAGACAAACCACGATGGGGGGGGTGTAGGGTAAAAGCCAGGTTTGCCTCCCAGGAAAGTCCTGGTGTCAGGCAAATACCCAGAAGGACTTGCAGCATTAGGAGAAAAGCTTGGGCAGGGCTGGCCCACAGTGACTTTTTCGAAACGCCCTCAAAGTCAAAAGTGACCCACCACCTCTGCTTTTCTCTCTGCAGAAGCTCCACCATGAGGCTGCCCCTGATCTGGGCACTGCTGCTTTTCCCAGCTGGAAGCCTTGCCCAGGGCTGCCCAGCTGACTGCCAGTGCAACCAGCCCCAGACCGTCTTCTGCATCGCCAGGAGGAGCCCTGCTGTCCCGCAGGGTTTGCCACTAGACACGGCCCACCTGTACATGTTTGAGAGTGGCCTCCGCTCACTGAGTGAGGACAGCTTTGCAGGGCTGCCCGCTCTGCGGCTCTTGGACCTCTCCCAGAACCTAATATCTAGCCTGCCACGCAACGTCTTCCAGCCACTGCCAGGACTCCACAATCTCGACCTGTCTTCCAACCAGCTGCAAGAGGTCACCAATGAGAGCTTCCACGGACTGCGCCTGCTGGAGCGGCTCTACCTGGACTGCAATCAGCTCCAGATCATTCACCCAGCTGCCTTTGACTCGCTGGAAAACCTCCTGGAACTGAAGCTCCAGGACAACCAACTGCAGACAGTGCCACCGCTCAACTTGCCCACCCTCTTGCTGCTGGACATCAGCCGGAACAAGATCACGGCCCTCGAGACAGGCTCCTTCCACGTCCGGAGCCTCGAGTCCCTGAAGATGGCTGGTCTGGGCCTGGGCAGTGTGGATGAGGAGCTCCTGCAGAGCCTGCGTAACCTCCATGAACTGGATGTCTCGGACAACCTGCTGGCCAGGGTGCCCGGGGTCCTGAGCCAGCTGCCTGGACTAACCAAGCTCAGCCTGGCAGGGAACGGCCTGATCTCGCAGCTACGGACAGAGGACTTCCAGCAGCTCCAGCAACTCCAGGAACTGGATATCAGCAACCTCAGCCTCAACAGCCTCCCCTGGGACTTCTTTGCCTCCTTCCCCAGGCTCAGGGCAGTCACAGCAGCGGAGAACCCTTTCAACTGTCTCTGCCACATGAGCTGGATCGTCAGTTGGGTGAGGCTCAGCAAAGCCTCACTCCGGAGGCCAGAAGAGACCCGCTGCCACTTCCCCCCAAAAAATGCAGGCCGACTGCTCCGGCAGATGGAGTACGCAGACTTTGGCTGCCCGACTACCACCAGCAGCACCAGCACCCTACGAGCAACCAGCCCCAAACTCACCAGCCCCCTTCCCAGCAGCAGGCCCCTTCCCCCAGAGGCCAGCCCTGCCGGCCCCACCAGCAGCGATGGCGGCCTCACGCCCTCTGCCTCCCTCACCCCGGAGGGCCAGCCGAGCCCCGAGGCCCGGCTCTGCCCACCGCATACCTGCCTTAATGGGGGCCTGTGCCAGCCAGGCCCCAACCATCCCCCGGAGTGCCTCTGCCCCCTGGGCTTCACTGGCCTGTACTGTGAGGTGGTCAGGGAGCAGGTGACCTCTCCACCAGAGCCCACTCAGGCCAAGCAAATAGCCATCAAGCATGTGGGGAGCACTTCCGTCAAAGTGGGCCTGCAGAACTACATTCGCTCCAAGACTCAGCTCAAGGGGATCCGCCTGACCTACTGGAGTCTCTCGGGGCCAGACAAGCGGCCCATCACCCTCAGCCTGCCAGCCGCCTTGCCTGAATACACAGTGCGGGCCCTGAAGCCCAACTCCTCATATCACATCTGCGTTGGGGCCCTGGGTGACAAGACCGCACAGGAGGAGTTCTGCGTAGAGGCCCACACACTGCACCCGAGCCACCAACAGCACGCCCCCGTCTCCCAGAGCAAAGGCCCTGACCTGCCCATAGTGGTGGCACCTTCTGTAGCAGCTGTGCTGCTCCTGCTGGGAGTGGCGGCCGCCGGCTTCTACTATGTGCGACAGCACAGACGGCAGAGGAAGGCCCAGGCTGCCCCCGGGGCCCCCAGCTCCGGTCCGTTGGAACTGGAGGGGGTGGCGATGTGTGGTGAGAAGGGGGAGCTGGTCACGCAAAATCCCAGGACTGTGGCGCCCCTCAGCCTGGAGTGTGAGGTGCCTCTCATGCACCCCCATTTCACAGGCACTGCTACCCCACAGGCCCTGGGGCCTTCCTACTTTTAGGGCCACTGAAGGGCCCTGGCCCAGCAGTGGCCCCGAGTCTGGCAAAGCATCTCATTGGTGCTGAAAGTGAGGGTGTGGGTGGCTGCCTTGGTGCCAGTCTGGACAGTGCCCAGGGAGAGGCCAGAGAGTGGCACAGAAAGAGGCCTCTTCCTACAGCAAGAGGACCCCATGTGCCGGCACCCGAGTCCTCTGCCGAGGGCAGCCACAGCCCTGCAGACCTTTGCGGGCAGCTGTAAAAAAAACCTACATGAAGGAGCAGAGCCTCTTCCGTTAGCTGAGGAGGAGGAGGAGGGTCAGAAACCAAATCCTCCAGGCACCCCCAGTGGCCCCCAAGGGCTCAACACTGAACTCTTATTTGTCACTAGTTCCTTTCCCCCCGCGCAGTCACTTTCCTCACAGACTGATATGTTTTGTAAAATCAGATGATAAATGCTTTTATACAAAAATAAGAGTTTTGTACAGGCTAAAAATGCTTTTATAGAAAAATATGAGTGTGACCAAGAGAGCTTTGTTCACAGGCTGCGCTTGCAAAAAAGGCATGGAATGCAAACACACAGCGCCCATTACTCACTGCAGGTGAAGAATACAGAATGTGCTGGGATGGGAGAGTATGGAAGATCCCCCCCCCCCCACTGAACCTATCCATTTTGATCCTGTCCGCCCCCTACTCAACACACCAAGGCATCTGCTTGTAATGCCAGCCCTGCTGAGCTGCAGCCCTGGGGACCAAAGGACTTCCATGGGGTCACATCTTCCCCAAGTAGCTGGAAGGAGACACCTAGAAGTCAGTTGCACCTCAGGCGAGGCAGGCCAATTAGGCCTTGAGGGAGGCAACCTCTGGCCCCTCCTTGTCCTCAGAAGCAGGTTCTTCTGGGTAGAAGCAGTTCAGACTTAACGTTTGGATCAGACCAGGGGTTGGATTCACAGAATGCATTAAGCCAGGCAGGGGGCACCTAACTAGGACTGATCCAGTCTTGCACGTTTCCATTGTTGGCAGAGCAGGGCCACGGTCTGTATCCACAGGAACAGATCCACGCCTGAGTCAAGGAACCACGTTCAGCACCACCAAAAATGGGTTGAAAATTAGGCGCAGCCTTGGCTAACCACACAGAGCTCGGCAGGCATAGTCAGGTGGTGCTTTGAACCCTGACGGGAAGAGAGAGAGACACACACAGATTCTTGGGCTGACCTCTGTCCAGCAAGACAGAGCAAGAGTGAGGGGGCCAACTGGCTCCAGGCCTGGCTGAAGCCCTTCAGCCCGACGTGCACCAGTGAAAATGCCCCTGGAGCAGGCAAGGGCGGGGGGCCAGCCCTACCATTTCCAGAGGATGCCCACTCCTAGAGGAGGAGGAGCCACCTCTTAAAGCAGGCCCCCTCACCGCACCCCAACTCCAGCCCGGCAAGGCCGCTATGGCCTCGTACCGGCAGTCCCCCCTTTGGCAGTGTCAGCCGTAGTTCTGCTCCGGCCAAGCCTGAGTAGTGTTTACACAGCTGCCTCTGCCTGGCCGGCCTTTGGTCCAGCCAGCTTCTCTCACCTCCCAAGCCTGCCGCTGCGGCTACTGGATCAGGCAGGCACTGCGTGGATCGCATTAATTCAGGCAGAGCTGCAACACAGCTCTTTCCTCAAGGCTGCAGGAGACGAGGGCGGGGATGGGACACGGCACTTGGGAAAGCTGAATGTCTGGCCCAACGACCAGACCCAAACTAGCTAAATCATGGTTGCTGGTTTGGAGCTCTAGGTGATGCATGAATGCACACAATTAGGTTCAGTTGATAAATCATTCATAAACGGCTCTTGTGCTGGGGAACCCAGGCTGTGAGCAGCACAGCCAAAACCACATTCCCCTCCCTTTATCCTCTGAAGGGCCCCCTGCTTTGGCCCCCAAGAAGCGACCCTCCTAGGGCGCCTGTGCAGGGTGACCGGGCTCATAGTCTACCACCTCCCCTGCACTCCAGGCAGATTCTCTCCAGGCGCTGCTGGGTGGTCAGATCAAAAGAGCCTCTGGAGGAGGGGAGCAGTTGAAGCCCGTCTGCTCACCATGCAGATCTGACCCTTAGAGCCCATAGAAAGCAGACCTCCCCCCATGGAGCCAAAGAGGTCCTGCTGCTCCAAAGCAGCTCCCTGCAGGGGTCCTGAAGAGGTCAGAGGCCTGATCGACTGACCGAGGCTTTCCCAGAGTTCAACCATCCATTCGTTGGCATGACAAGGCACCCAGTCTCATGCCAGCAATGGTGTGTCAGAGGGCAGCTAATTCAAAAAAGGGGGGGTGCACCAAAGCTGGACTGCCCTGGGGCGGTAAGCAGCTGGCCAGCCCTCGGGGGTCAGGGAAGCCAGAGGGCCCCCAGGAGTCGGCCCCCAGGGAAGCTGGAGAAGGTGGGCGGCACTGAGGAAGCTCCTCACAGGGACTAGCTGACCCACTGAATGGGCCCTTTGTCATCCTCAGCAGACTGTTCAAATTAACATCTCGGATTCCTGCAAAAACTGCTGCTGAGCAAATATTTTCCTTGTGAGCCACGTGGATTTTCCAACCGCAGCCGAGAGGAGAAATGAGGAGGGGGGGAGGCAGGCAGCAGCCCTATGGCCAAGCCAAGCCAGTCCCACCCAGGGGTCCTGGCCAGCTCCTCTGGGCTTGGCCCGCCAGCCGCTTGAGTCACCCAGGGAGGGAAAAGGGCTGACTCTGCGGCCTCCAAGGAGCCGGGCAGAGCCCCTCCCCGCTGTAGGGCTTGGCAGCAGAGGCTTCTGCCAGCCCCTCAGTGCCCCTGCTGGGGGAGGGGGTAAAAACACCCTTCCAAAGTGCTCCCTGGAAACATTGCCAGCTGTAGCCATGGGACCAGGCCTGGCCGAAGGGGGTGCCAGCTGCTCATTCCTTGAGGTGACTCAGATACGAGGAGGGAAGTGGGTGGAGAGACCCTCTTGGATGGCCGGGGCACAGGGCCTGCTCAGACAGTCCATGTTGGTGATGAGCTTCCTAGAGGGGTTGCCAACTGCAGCCCCCAATCAGGTGAGGCTCAGCTCCAGTTTAGCCTCCCCAGCCAGGGCCAGATCTATGAGATGAGGCAGCCGGGGAGGGGGGGGGTTGGCTCTAGCCCATCACCCCAGCCCTGGAGTTTGTCCACCCACCTCTAATGCTGCCAGAAAGCAGCCCATTCTCGTCACCTTGAAGGAAAGACGGGGGCATCAGCTGGTGGGTGGGAGCAGCTCCACCAGGCTAGTTGGGCAGCCTGGCAGGCAGGCTTTTTTGCCTGGAAACCCAGAAGGGCCTCTGGAGGCCCCAGAGACCACAGGCCGGCTGCCCCCAAGCAAGCTGACCTGGAGAAGTTCTGCAAAATCCAGGGGGCAGGGCAGGCAGAGGGGAGCCAGGGATGGAGCAAGGCCCCATGCTTCAGTGTGGCAAAGGGAGGCTGCTCTGACATGCCCAGCAGCCCTTCCTGGCACAACCTGCACTGAGTTCCCAGGTCTCCTGAGCAACCGGGCCTGCTTCCCCCAGTGCCCCCTGCAGAGCTAATATGCCCTTCTCTGAAGCTTCCTCCATTCCCAGAGTTGCCCTGGGAACTGGACAGCAGGGAGCTGGCGCTGAAGGGCTGAGGACCCAGCAGCCCCTGCCACAGAGAGACTTGGTGGGCAGAAGAGGGGTAGCTCCCTGCCGCTGGTTGTCCTTGGCCGGAGAGCAGCAGTCAACTCCTCTCTGCAGCCAAGCAGCAAAGAAGTTGCCAAAAAAGCAGGCCCAGCTCAATTCCCCACTTGGGGGGGGGGGAGGACAGAAGAAGAGAAGCCTGGCCCAACCATCCATCCGTTTCCAGAGGGGTCAGGAAGGGAGGCGCACAGCTCCCCAGCTCAGTAGCCTTCCAGAAACAGCCCCATTGCTGCTTTCTTCCCACACACAGCCGCCCCTCGCCTGCCATTGTCAGAATCAGCCCCTGGTATCCCTCGGTTATCAGTTCGATGGCAACAGGACGGCAGCCTTGCAAAACCTGCCACAGTGGCAGCACCACACATTTTTTGCAGAGTTACTGGTGGTAGCCAAAAGAAGCCCTTCCCTTCCTTCATGCTTGAAGCCGGCTCCTTGGACGGTCCAAGGAGGTCAGAGCTTAAGCGGTGCCTCCCCCGCCCGAGTCGTTAGAAGGATCTCAGCCCAGCCCAGAAGGCCGCCCCAGGAGGGATTGAAGCCCCAGGAGGGACTGATGCGCCCTGATAAAGCCCCGTGGAGACCCCGAAGGTCTGGGGAAAGGCAAAAGTTGACCCTGGTGAGCTGGAAGTATCCAGAAGGTGGCCAGAAGGGATTATTTGGGGAATGGCGGTTGCAAAGTCCATATTCCAACTCTAGCCAGCTGCTTGAAGTGAGACCCCCCTGCACCCTCCTCCCCCAGCCCTGGGGCCTTCCACTGTGCCCAGCGGCCTCTGGGCCAGTCCAGCTGAACGCCTGCCTGACCCATCCCTGCCTCTCTCCCCCCTTTTGGCTTCTGCACCCCTAATGCTGGGAGTTGCCGCGCCCCCTTACCTGGGAGAGGCGTCCAGCGTGACAGAGGCCAGGGAGCTGCTCAACCTGCGGCTGTCCCAGAGGCAGACTTCCCGTTCCATCATCTGGAAGGGAGGCAAGGCTGAGGGGCTGCCTCAGAGGGACCCCAGAACCCTTGCAGGATGGGGTGGGGAGACGTCCTCTCAGGAGGGTGCAGAGCAAGGGCTCCCAGCCTGCCGGAAAGGATTTGCCACACCCCCACCCAAGCCCCCCAGCAGAGGCAGAGAGAATCCCCACCTGGTTGGAGCCCACGGAGAGGAAGAAGCCTTCTGCGTTCACCCAGAGCAGCCGGGCCTCCTTGCCGCCCGTGTGCGCCAGGACAGTCTGGGGGGAGAAGATGAAGGGCTGGGGGGCGGCTACCTTCCAGATTCCTACTAGGAAGGTGACACCACCCCCAACTGGGAGAGGCAGAGGAGACCCTTGGGATGGGACATCCCCCCAAGTGAGTCCCTTCAAATTGGTGCCTCCAACCAGTCTGAACTCAGGGAGGGCACCAGTCTGGGGCAGTGCCCCCAAAGGCTCCTGACTCCTTGGGCTGGCATTGCATTGTGGCTCTTCCAGACTGCTGGATCTTGGGCAGAATTTGTGTGAAAGGAAGTGGGCATGGGGGTGCCTCCTTAGTGGTCAGCTGCAACTCTTAGTTGCTGAGGTGACCTTGGTCTGATGTTCCCAGCCCAAAGACGTTGCGTGGCCAGAGGGCTGCAGGGAACACCCTTCATCTGCACAGCCCACTGGGGGACATAAAGAGGACCTTGGCCTCAGATGGTTGGAGGGTCGGTCAGGTTCTGCCCAGATTAAGGACTGCGATGCACTCGGGGGGGGGGGAGCACCTGCTTTCGAGCCCATAGGAGATTTGTGGGGTGCTCTGCTGACAGCTGGGAGGTTGAGGTTTGGGGACAAACTGCACGCAGGAGGCAAGAGCAGCATTTTGGGGGCCCTGTCTAGGCGGAGGAAGGCCCAGGCGGCCACTGCTGATCTGAGCAGAGCCCTTTGGGGTGCCAATGCTTGAAAAGGGCAGCCTCTTCTCTCCCAGCTGCAGGGATCACAATCTGTCCTTTGGGGCCACCAGCCCAGCTGTGCCCTCCAACTCCCTCCTTTCCAGCCCCTGTCCTTCCTGGCTAAAGCTAGTGGAGGAAAGGTGCCACCCTCATTTGCTGGGGGCAGACCCAGGACCTAGCCCTAGACCAGACCTTTCACGCAGGCCATGCTGGCAGGGGCAGAGGCTCCAGACGCCCTCTCGGAGGATCGAAAGGCTGCTGTCAAGGTGGCACACTGCCCATGGCCCAGTACAGCCACGTCAGACCCTCCTACCCAGGAAGAACAGACAGGCAGACTCTCCCCATCTATCCCACCGCCCTCAACCACGGAGCAAAGCAGGAGGGAGGAAGCAGACATTCCGCTGCTTGGAAGAAGCAGAGCCTTCCCCCCCTCCGTTTCTGCCCCCTTCCGCCCCCGCTGCTCTCCTGCACTGACTGAACCCTCCCCCAGGAAAGCTCTGAGACTGACAGCAGAGATGACGCAGGCAAGTCCCTCCATTTCATGGGGAAACAGGCGGGAAGTGGTAACTTCCAGACAAAAGGAAGGCAGCCACGTCAGCACGGTAGGGAGAGGGGGAGCAGCCCCTCCAACCTGCCTCCTGAAGAAAATCATCGGCTGCTCGACTCACAGCTAGCCTGGAGCTCAGCGGTTTGTGACTCCCGGCCAGCAACGCCTTCTGGTCGGCCACAGCTTCCTCTGACTTCAGCCCCCTCCCCCCCCCATGCTGCTTAGCCAACTCAGGGGAGCCTCCTCCCTCTCAACTCGCAGCAGCCTGAAGCCCAAAGCTCAAGACACCCCCGTGCCTCTTGGCTACAGAGCCTCCAGTGACCCCTTCTTCCCCTGGGGCTCCTGCCAGAGCAGCCCTGCTCACAGAAGGGTCCCTGGGCATGCAGGAGGAGGGTGGAGGGGAGCAATGACCTCCGAGCAGAGCAGAGCTCCAGCCATCTCCTCTGTTGTGGCTTCTCTGCCCCTGTGCCACTTTCCCAGATGTGCAGCGTTTGTGTGTGTGTGTGAGGATGCACCGGGAGGGGAGTCTCTGACGCTCCTCTGTCCAGCGCAGAGTGGTGCTGTAAATAGGGTCCCTGAATGCAGGCTGGCTCATTCCTGGCTTCCCACGGCCTCCTTGAGAATTCAGAATCAGGAAGAGTCTGCCTGCAAGGCTACAAAGGGGGCCCCAGTTGGACCTCAGGGGGTGCTTGTGTGCTCCCATTTCCAAGCAGTCCCATTCCCAGCTCTGGGAAGCAGCCCCCACGCCTTCCTCTTGCAACCCGGGAGCTGAGCCCAGACCTCCAGGACATGGGTTCCCCTTGGCACCCATTTATCCGTGGAGCTGCTTCACAGACCAGCCTTCCCACTTCCTCCTCCTGAGAATGACCAGGTGGGTCTCTGTGCATGAGGTGGGCCTGGATGGCATCAGCTGTGTGGAGCTTGTCCCAGGTGGGCCCTCTGCCCTCCCACCCTTGGCACCCCCAACCCTTAGGATACTCTACCTGGCAGGCCACTGGCTTGGCCCGTGGGTCAAAGATGTGCAGCCTTTTGTCCTGCAGAGCAAAGGGAGCCCAAGTGGTCATCAGCTCATCCTTCCACTCTGGGCCAACCCCAGAACCCCCTCCCAACCCTGGGCATGTTCAGCCAGGCCAGAAGATGTGGGAAGGGGAGCTTATCCCTGATGTTGCTGCCAGTAGGAAAGAGGAGGGGGGTCAGGCAGCTGTGCAAGTGCCTCCTGATGCCCTGGCTTTGAGGAAGTGTCCAGTTCTGGCCTGCCCATGGGGGGCGGGAAGTGTCCCAGATTGTCGTAGCATCCCCTACCAGGCCAGGTCCCCACAAGGCTGGGATGCACTTTCTCCTTGAGACCCTGCCCCTTCTTGGTTTGGGATGGGGATGGGCCTGGGGTGCCCCCAAGGACACACCATGCTCCTTCAGAGACGCAAGCATGGGGAAAGAACGTTCCTTTCCAAGCAGGCGCCCCCAGGGCCCCCCCCTCATGTAAAGAGGAAGAGAATGCAGCACAAGAAGCACTCTGAGGCTCCACTAGATGACAGTCAAGGGCACGTGGCTCTCATCGCCAGGGCGCCAACACCAAGGCATGGAGTACATCGCCCCCTAGTGTCCACCTGCAGACTGAAAAACTCAAGAGCCAGCTCCTTGATTTGGCAGGGGGCCCTTCTGAAACGACCCTGAACACCCTGTGGGCCCTCAGCCTCTGCTTCCCCACAGCACTCACCCGGCAAGAAGTGCCCAGAAGCGATCCGTCCGGCTTCCAGGCCAAATTCTGCACCTGGTTCAGGTGAGGCTCCAGCTCTGGAGGGAAGAACAAAACAGGCCTGGTGACGCAGCCACATCAACCTGCTTAGATTTCCCACCATTCTTGACCCCCAAAAGCAGGGCAGGAGAGGCAGAATCCGTCCATAGCTGTGCTTGAAAGTTAACTGGCTAGTTGTCCGTTTACCTGCCTGATTTCTGGGTGCTGCCCTCTGAGACCCGCCAGGCACCTGCTTGGACCCCCCAGATGTTGAGTCGGGGGGCTCCCCAACTCAGACCAGTGAGGACTGCCTACCGTGGCAGAGCAGCTGAGAGGTAGCTTCCCTGGTACGATGGGGGGCTGATGCTGCATTCCAGGGAAGGGCCTTCCCTCCACCCTGGGTCTCTCCAAGCCACAATTATTAATCTTAATTTACTGACTAAGCCACAACTGGGCTTGCACAATGTGCAAAAGGGAACCCCACTTTGCATGGAGACAACTGAGCAGTCTGAAGTACTGCTCAGCTCCTTCTGGGTTGTTTCCCTCTGACTCGGATCTTTTCCGCCTGCTGCCCTTTCTTCCCACTTAACCCACAATGCTGGCTCCCTTCCCTGGGGCGGGGGCTGCTGCAGGAGCCCCTGAACCGGGTCAAGGGTGCACATGTGGAGGGCTGCGATCCCTCCAGGTGCACCAGACGCCTTCTCTGCAAGGCAGCAGCCTGAGCAATTCCAAAGTTGCCCCCACCCCCAGCCTACCGCTGCTAAGAGGAGCACAACCCTTGGTAAACAAGCCCTTCCTATCCTTGGCCCGGAAAATACCCCGTCTCCTTCCGCCTTCTGAAATCAGAGTGGCGGCGCCTGGGCAGAAAGCCGCCGCAGGGCCCATAAAGTTGCTAGGCAACGGGCTCTCTGGGGTCCTTGCGCCTGCCTGGCTTCTCCTCTTACTGCCATTGCTCCGGCCCCTCTTCCCGACTGGAGGCTCCCATGCCGCCTCTCTTTCTGGCCATCTTCCCCCAGCCTCTACCTGTGTGGGCAGTGGCCAAAGAGGCTGGCCTGGTGAATCCTCCAGGAAGGGAGTCCAAAGACACAGCCCCCATCTCAGCTCTGCTTCTACAGAAATTGGTCAGGTTCCCTGGGAGGACCACAGCCCAGGGGGAGCCTGGCCAGGCATGCAGGGGTAGCTTTTGGTGCTTGCTTGGGATGGGCAAAGGGAACCTCTCCAGACTGGCAGAGAATTGGGCAGCATGACTGAAAGCACAGGGCAGGAGGGGCTGGCCTGGGAATGGCTGCTCCGCTTTCACTGGGGCTAACCGGCGGGATCCCCAGCATCTCCCAGCCCACTTAGGATCGTACCAATAAGAATCTGCTGCTGCTCCACATCCCAAATCTTCACTGCCTTCCCAGCCGCACTGGCCAGAACACCATCCGCTGTGGGGTGGAAAAGAAGCACCTCCACCTGGCTCCCCTGCGGCCCCAGCATCACATGGGGGGAAGCGGAGAGGTCCTGGTCGGCCTCAAGGAGGCGCCACACTTTCACCTGCAGGAAAGAGACCACTGGCAGCACTCAGCTGGTGACTTGAGGCCAGGAGAAGCTCAGCATCCGCTCTCAAGACTCAGAGGATGCAGGGCTCCCTCGGGGGCAGGCAGGGCTGTGGGCGAGGGGCAAAGCTCTCAGTTAACGGTGCCATCGCTCTCTCCCTCTGCACCCATCCCAGTTCTCACAGCAGCCCCTCTTGCAGGGAGAGGGACCTTGGGGGAAAGCTGGGCAATGGGGGCTGCACTTACAGCTTT
This sequence comes from Protobothrops mucrosquamatus, assembly GCF_001527695.2. Taxonomy (NCBI): domain Eukaryota; kingdom Metazoa; phylum Chordata; class Lepidosauria; order Squamata; family Viperidae; genus Protobothrops; species Protobothrops mucrosquamatus. The sequence goes on from NW_015386439.1 coordinate 292,014, forward strand.
GTCCGCTGATCCAGTGGCCAGCAGCTGCTGGTCAAAGGGAGAGAAGTCAAAGTCTGTCACCACATCTGGGGAGAGAGGAGAGGCAAGGGCAGCGCAAGAGAGCAGGCGCCTCCCTGTCAGAAGCAGGCAGCTCAAGGCCGGGCGCCCACTTTCAGTCAGAGCATTGCTTCTCCCCGAGGAACTGCCTACCAGCATGCTGGGGACAGGACGGGACAGGGAGGATTGGAACTGGAGGGTGATAGTCACTGCTTTTCTCTTCTCTTCTGCAGCCAAAGGGTCATCGCAGAGCCTGCCCTTGGTTCCTGGCTGGGACTTCTGGGCTCAGGCCCAGACCGAGGGGGCCTGTGACCTCTGTAAAGGTGGCAGATGTGATGCCATCACATCTGTCAGCGGGTTTTCCACTGCAGCGCAGAGCCAGCTGGACTTGAAGAGGGGAACCTCCCGAGGGCTCTTTATTCACCCAAGCAAAGGGGCACAGCTTCTCCCAGCCGTGGCCATTCAGTTTGGCACCAAATCACCCACCCTGTTCCACCCAGTGGGATGAAATTGCCATTATCTGGGGGGATTGGTCGGCAGGGAGGAAGGAAGGTCTGATCCTGCTATTATTTGATTCACCCTTCCATTTTCCATTTCTGGAGTCCCCTGCCCATCTGCACACCTGCCCATCTCGCTCCAGGCACCCATGGTCCAGCAGCTCCCCTTCCTGTCCGGATTTCCCATCTGCAGGAGGATTTAGCCCCCTCCCCTTTGCTTTCAGGTGTGGGTCTGTGTGCCAAAGTAGCTAAGCCCTTTGAGGCTTAGGCACAATGCATCATTTTCTCATTTCCAAGAGTGAGCACAGCCATCCAGGGGCTTCTCCTGCTTCCCCCCTCAAGCTGCAGATGACAGAGATTTTGGACTGCAGCACCACCAGTGCAAAGTGCCTCCCCCAGAAAGGAGAGCAGCAGCTTCTGGCTTTGGGCTGGCCCAGCAAGGTTTCTGAGGCCAGCTCACAGCCAGGGGTTTCATCCCTCCGAGGGACCAGGGGCAGGCAGGCAGAGTGCAGCTCTTGCATTACAGCCTCTGTCCAGATTATGGCTTCCAGAGCGCAGGCGCTCAGCTGGCAGCCTATAGTCCTGGGCCCTTGGAGGTGGGGGTGCAATGCCCCTGACACGCCCTCTGGCTGAGCATGTAGCAGAAGGAGGGGGCCACCCCCCTATGTGGATGACTCAGAAAGTCCCAGGCAGGCTGGCTTCTGCTTCTACGATGCCCCCATGTCAGGCTAAGTGTGAAACTCCCACTCCCATCTGCATGCAAGCCCAGCAAGGGAGACCCCGTGCAGCAGAGGCTGGATTGCCTCTGGCTCAGAGTCTGTCAGAAGTAGGACAAGGCTGGGGGGGGAGGGGCCAGAGCCGTGTGACACTCTTCCTTTGGGCAGCTGCGCAAGGGAGCAATTGCAACAGCGGCAGCTTTTCTTAAGCAATTGGCCAACAGACCTGAAAGCGGATAGCCTGGTTCTCTCTTTCTCTGTGTACTCTTTTTCTCACCCGAGCACTAAGCTTTTCCATTCTCTACCTAGGAGACCAGCCCATGTCCCTAAAAGCCCCCCCCCCTCCCCTCAGCGTCTCTCGCTCACCTGAATGGCAGTGCAGATGAGAGACAACTGCCTTGATCCCCTTTGGGCTCTCCAGGGGCACAGCAGCCAACACGCCTGGCAAAAGCGGGGAAAAAACATGATGCCAGCCACCTGGGCAGACACCAGGCACCACACCTTCTGGGCAGAAGGAAATCTGTCCCTGGTTTGCCTTCCACTCATGAGCTGCCCAGACAGGTATCAGTGGGTGTCGGTTTCGGAAACCTTGGCTTCAGGCCAGACCTGGCCCAAGGTGCCCAGTACACAGCAGGGAGGCACCAAGTGCTGGGGAGGAGGGTTTCCTCCCTGGCCCCACCCAAGTCAGGCCAGTCCTGATGGGCCCCTCTGCCAATTCTACCCCTCCAGAGTGCCAATCAACAGGAGATGTTTGACTTTTCAAGTCTGGGGGCGGAGTGGCAGAAGGCAAGTTCTCTGCTAGAGGGAAGAAAGCTCCTCCCGAGCAGCCAGACTGGAGCCAGCCGGAGGGGGTCCACCCCTCTCCCCCCTCAGCAGAGACATTCCCTGGGCCACACCCAGGGGATTTTCGCAAACTCCTTGCCAGGTCGAAGTGCAAGCACAAAAGCGAGGCTGGGCTGTGCTCCTCTTACCTGCCAGGTCTGTGCTGAATGCGATCCAGAGGGAGTTGGCCTTGATGCGGGGGTTCCCTGAAGGGCCGCTGCTTTGGAGGTCTCCAATCCAGGCCTGTTGTGCAGAGGAGTACAAGCTGGGGGGTGGGAGAGGAAAGGCCTCCACAGACCCACATTGTCCCACAAGCAGGTTGAGGCAGTGGGGGACATCTGGCCTGAGCAAAGGGCAGCTTCCTTGCCAGTGGGAATGGCCTAAAGCAGCAGAGCTGACCGGGGCACAGCCAAGGACAGGGAGAAGACGCTTCGGGACAGAGTTGGCCAAACTGTCCAGAAAAAGGGAGCCAGGAAAGCCTCCTTGCCAAGCTGCAGCAGCTTCCCCGGACTCAAGGGTCCAACTGCCGAGTCCTCCCTCTGGCTAGAGCTGCGCCAATGGGCCTCTTATGCCATCATGAGCTGTGGCTGCCCCCTTCTTTCTTTCTTTGACTCCCCCCATCCGAGACGGAGATTTTATTTCCCTGCCTAAGGCTGCCAAATTCAGCTCTCTCCCCTTGCCCACCATCTCCCTCAGTGTTTCCCTGAAGCAGCTTCCCAGGGAGACCGAGAAGGGTCCGGCTGGCATGGAAGGGAAAATGGCCAGGCCCCCAGAACAAAACGCCTGTCAAATAATAAAACAGAATTGTTGCACAAATAGCGTTTTTCGCATTTCCTCTCCAGCCGGAAGTTTGAGCAGCAAAGGCGGCTCCGCTTAAAGAGGCTCTTCCGAAGCTTTTTCCGCCGGCGAGATGAGACCCAACCCGTCCTCCCTAACCAGGGGCGGCCCAAGCGACGGCCCGATGGGATCCCGGCTTCGCAACCAGGAGATGCTCGGCGCATTCCCCGCTGCTGCTGCTCCTGCTGGGCCTCCGACTTCCGGCAGCTCCAATTCCTGGCTATAGCGAAGGCGGAAAGGCACCTGCCGGACAGCCGGGGGTTGCACCCCCAACCCAGCCCAATTCGCACCCGGGATGCCGCCCCAGGCAAGCCGGCCCCTTTTAGCAGGCAGCACTTCTACAGACGCCTTGCTCGCCCTCTGAGCAGACTCAATTTCCCCGGACGCAGCCCCGACAACTTCCCCTTCGCTCGGCCGAGGCTCGTGGGAGCCTCGACTGCCCCGGGCCAAGACCCGGTCGGGAGGGCGCCGGGCCTCGGCTCACTAGGCAGGAGGGAGGCGCCCACGCGAGCGCTGCTCAGCTCTGCAGTCGGGCGGCGCCTCGGGAAACGCCGGCTTCCCTCTTCGGGGGGTCGCTGGCAGAGGCCGAGGGCTGAGCCGGTCGCTTCCTCCCGATGGAGCCCGAGCCACGCAGGGCAGGGCTCCCGCTCGAGCTGCCGCCCGCGCCCCGGCAGGTGGGTGCGGCGGTTCACCGGGGAGACGATCCGGCGGTAAGCACGACTCGCGCTGCCGCCCACCCACCTCCTTGCGGGCCACTTTGGCCTCGACGTGCCGGAACCTGGACACCCTGAACCGGCTCATGCTGTCGCTGCTGCCGCCGCTGCCGCCCTCCAGCCTCGGATCCGATTCCGCGGAAGCCCCGCCCATAGCGGCCCCGGAATCCTCCGAGGGGAGGGGCCGTCCGCGGGGAGGCAGCTCCGCCGCTCGCGACAGGCTCTTCCCGCCTTAGGCCGAGCAACGCCGCTCGGGACCCTTCGCTCCAAAGCTGAGCCCCTTCCCTTGCTGCGGGGGACGGACAGGAAGCCCGCTTCCCCGCAGGCGGCGCCGACGACCGTTAAACCAGGCAGACACAGTACTTTGAGCAGTTGGCCGGGCAGGGGACCATCCCGGTGAGAGCCCGAGGGGGTCTCCCGTCTTCAGGCGCCACGGCCGCAAGTGGCTTCTTGCGGGACCGCGCTTCGAACTGGGCAACGCAAACGCTCCCCAGACTTCAAGACCTCCTGAGGAACCTGGCATCCCGCGCCTCTCCTTCCTTCCCCCCCCCCCCCCCCCCCCTCTGACGGCTTTTCACAGCCGCTCCCCATTTAATTCGGTTTTCCCTCCAGACCAGCTCTCAGCTGATTGGTGGCTGGGTTCGGGGACTCTTTAATTGGCTCTTTCAGCGGCCCTTCGGCCCCGGAGAGACCAATGCCCGTGCGACCCGAAGGCTCTAGGGCAGCTTCTCATTGGCTAAATGACCGCGTCTCCCCCCTTTCGTCTGAAAGGGCGCCCTGGAGCCCAGGAGGGGCCCCCTAAAACCCTTCTTCGCCGCTTTCTACGTGCCGGCCACAGGAATAGATTTTCTCCGCCAGGCTCTGTCCCCAGCCGGCTTTTCGGGTCTTCCGATGGTGCCCCTTCCCCACTATAGCTCAGTCAGAGCGTCGTCCTCCCTTTCACTATTAGCATCGAGCTCGAGAAACGGGACTTTCCACACTCCGGCGGGGAGGCTCGTGGCGGCAGGGCCCGAAGGAGAGAAGCTTCCACCTGTCCGGCCCGTCTCGGGCATGCCCTCCGCTTGGACCGGCCGACCCAGCCTTCTCCGGGGGCTGCGGGCGAAGGTGTTTTCCCCGCGCTCCACCTCTGAAGGACGCCGACAAATGGTCTCGCTCCGGGCTCCCGCGGACACGGGCGCACTCGGCTAAGCCCAGTTCCGCTTCGCGGGACTTCCATGCCTGCTCGGGGAGGGCCAGGCAGGGGCTCAGAGCCCGAGTCCAGAGCACACCCACATCCAGACGGCCGCAACGGATGCGCGCCCTTGGTCCCATCCCCGCGCCAAGACCGAGGACGGGCGGTGCTAAGACCCGGGAGCAGACCGAGCTTCGCGTCGGCGGGGTTAACCTCTAAGAAAGGTCGCCTGCGCCCTCCCCGACCCACGGGGCTGTGCGCTTGCGCATTCGGGCTCCCGGCGCGCCGGGCTGAGGAGCGCAGGCGCACTGCGACTGAGCAACCCAAGATGGCAGCCGGCTGCGTCTCACGCTGGCTGGCGGAGGCAGCAACCGCTGCCGGGAGCTGCCGGACGGGCGGCGGAGAGCCGCGGCGCCTGGCGCTGGTGTTGGGTCTGGCCCGCTGGCGGAACGTGGCTCCCGTCGCCTCTCGCGTGGCCATGGCACCGCGGATGGGAAACCGCTTCGGTAAGAGGCCCGGGAACGACAAGCGCGCCTCTGAGGACGAGCAGAGCGCTGCCTCCCCCCCACCCTTGCTGGTCTGGCAGGGCGGTGCTCGATCCTCGAGAGAGGCCTCCGGAGGGGTCGGCCCATTATCCTTGTCTGTCTCTGCGCCTCCGCCGCCTTTCCCTCGAGGCCGGGAGGCGGCTTGACCCTCTGTTTCGCTTCACGCAGGAATCCGACCGCTTCCCCTCGTCTGGGCGGCCTCGATTCACAGCAGCTCCTCGACCAGCAGCAAAGAGGATTATTACCAGATTCTGGGAGTGCCTCGCAGCGCCAGCCAGAAGGAGATCAAGAAGGCCTATTACCAGGCACGGCCGCTTCTCAGAGGATGCGGGGGTCTTGCCATAAGGGGGCAAATAGTACTGGCTGGGTTGGATGCCACGCATGTAATGCCCTCACCTAGCCAGCTTGCATAGGAGTCTTTTTCCTCTCCAACTTTAGAACTGGCAATGACATTGTGTCATTCGCCTTCTCAATCCTGCCCCAATGCATTTGGGGTAGTAATTGCTTAAAATCTGTTTTCCTTTATATTTCTGTTCACTCCATGTACTCAAAAGCAAGGGATTGGTAAAATAAACAGCAACGTCCCATTGTGACTGAGATGTCATCATAAGACTAGACTACTGCTTGGGGAATCCATTCTGTAATATTGGATTATTCTAACATTCCCAGACTGATTTCTAAGCATTTCATTCTGACAGTTATACTAAAAGCAGAGTCTCAGAATCCAATCCTTATATAGCTGATTTAAAAATTTGTTGCATGAATTCCCAATACACAAACACAGGAATGACAATCTCTTGTCTATGATTTTTACTTTTGTATTTTTGTTTCTTTGCTTAGCTTGCCAAGAAGTATCATCCTGACACTAATAAGGATGACCCCAAAGCAAAGGAGAAGTTTTCTCAATTGGCTGAGGCCTATGAGGTAGCATGCTTACTCTCACTTTTACGCTCCACGGCTTGGGAACTGGGGCTCCACCAACGTGGCCCCCTGGATGACTGAGCTCTTGTATCATTGGCAGGTCTTGGGAGATGAAGTAAAGCGGAAACAGTATGACACTTACGGTACAGCGGACTTTGGTTTTGGCTCTGGCTCAGCAGGTTCCGGACAGCAGTACAGGCACACTGGCCCAACTATTGACCCTGAGGAGCTGTTCAGGAAGATCTTTGGGGAGTTCTCGCAGTCCCCTTTTGGAGACTTTAGCACCATCTTTGACCAGCCCCAGGAGGTAAAGATGAATTGCAGCCCAGACCACTGGTGTGCAGAGTCCCTTGGGGCTTTCGCTCCTCCTGTTTTAACATCTGCATAAGAAATCTGATGCAAATGATGGATCTTTAGTAACTACCAGATATTCAGAATTAGCAGATAAATTCACTCCTCAGTGATTACTCAAATGAAGGTTTTGCTGTGTTTAAGGGGGGGGGGAAATCAAGGTGCATTTAACAAAGAGATTTTGCCCAAATTCATTGGCAAATTCATTGCTTTTATTCAAATTCAGTAGTTATCCTTTTTGATATTTAGATTTTAAGGGGAAACAATAATACAGAAATCTATTAAGAAAGATGGGCTTCCAAGAGAAAATAGTGTGAAGAAGTAGATTACAAATTTGATTTTTGGTTCATTTTGATTAGCAAATTTGATTTGTATTATGTTGGTCTGTTTTGGTTGGTTGGTTTGCTTTGATACCAAAAGTGTTGACTTCTGGTGATTGCCTGGACTAGTCGCTGCAGTTTTCTTGGCAAGATTTTCAGAAGGGGTTTACCCTTGCCTTCTTCCTAGGGCTGAGAAAGAAGGGCTGGCTGAAAGTCACCAGCTGTTTTCGTGCCTAATGCGGGACTGCAATTTACAATCCTCCAGTTTCCAGCTCAGTGCCTTAGTTATGCACCAAATGACCCTCTCACTGATCATGCATGGAATTAATTTTCTGAAAGGCGCCATAGTGCTTTTTCTCAATCTTGATGGGTTTCTATGCTCCCTTTTGTTCTATATGGTATGCAAAATGTTGCTTGGAACAGGGAGCCCCCAGCTCTGGATTTTCTTCTCCTCTGTAGTACATTATGGATCTGACCTTCAGCCAGGCGGCAAAGGGCGTCAACAAGGAGATCGTGGTGCAGATCAGTGACACCTGCCAGCGCTGTGAGGGCAGAGGGCATGAACCGGGCACCAGAGTAGTGCATTGCTCCTACTGCAATGGGACTGGCACAGTAAGTGCAGGACAGGGCAGGTGTGAGCAAGCTTTGGTGCAGGGAACAACTGGGCATCTCAGCGCTTTAGAAGAAGAAAGCCAATTCCTTGCTTCAGATGGTTATGGAGCTTGATATGATACGCTGACCGGGTCCAGTTAAAATCAACACATCTCCTCACACCCCATGGGGGTTTGAAGTCTTCATTAAGGCTTTACAAGCCCCTAATATTATTCCCCGGGGCTCACCTCACACAGAAACAAACATAAAACCCAGAGAGTCCAAGCCCCGAACAACCTCAAGTCTGAGGGCAAAGAACAAATCTGTAAGTCTGCACACCAGGTCTGATGTCCAAATACAAGTCCATAGTCTGAGCATAATAATTGAAATCAAAGTCCAAGTCTGAAATCCGAGATGCAAAATCCAATCACAGAGTCAAGGCAAGGTCTGGAAGCAGGAATCATGAAGACAAAACACACCCACAGCAGGAAATGCTTTGCTCCACATGCTGGGCTAAGTAGCTGCCAGCCAGTATAGCCATTAGGAAGGGCGAGGCTGCTTCCTCGCAAGTAGCCTCCCCAACCTCCGTTGATCCCTGCGTGCTCAGGGATCCAGCAGAGGAGTCAGTTGCATTCCTTCTCCACCCCACACTTCTGACTTGAGTCCCTGAGCCCTCCAAATGCAGCTCTCCCTTCTTCAGCCAGACACTCATCCGGTTGTTCCCCTGATGCAGAAGGTTCCTGGCCTCCCCCCCGGCCCTTTCACTCCCTACTTGGAGACTTTAGCGGAGCTCCTGGTCATCTGAGCATGTGTCAGGGGAAGCCATTACAACACAGAAGTGAAATTTCCTGACATTTCACTTTTCCTTGTGTCTTTTGGATAGGAGACGATAAACACCGGCCCCTTTGTTATGCGTTCGACATGTCGGCGATGCGGTGGGCGAGGCTCAGTTGTAACTAACCCATGTGTGATTTGTCGTGGCTCTGGCCAAACCAAGCAGAAGAAGACAGTGATGGTCCCGGTCCCAGCAGGTATGTATGTACCTAGTGCTCCTAGGGCAGAATAACGGCTGCTGTTCTGAAGTGAAACAGCAGGGGTGGAGATCAGTCCTTACAGAAATCAGAGATGGGCAGTTCCAAACAGTAAGAACATGATCCTAAAGTCTTCAGTCTCCAAATCAGAGTTGCCATGAGAGAGGAAAAGAAAGTGAAGTGCTGGGCAAAATGTAACCCTGAGTGCCTTTATTTGGCTTTAGGTGTGGAGGACGGGCAGACCGTTCGGATGCCTGTTGGAAGGAAAGAAATTTTCATTACCTTCAGGGTGCGTACTGACCTGCAGCTTTGCCATGTCATGTCATGCTTAAAACTGGCTGGCCGCCTGCACTTGCTGAGTCCTTGAACTATCCCTGGTTCCAGGTTCAAAAAAGCTCCGTGTTCCGGAGAGATGGTGCTGATATCCACTCTGACGTCTTCATCTCCATAGCACAAGCTGTTCTTGGAGGGACAGCGAGGTCGCCCGGCCTGTATGAGACGATCAACGTTATGGTACGTCCCTCGGCACATGTGCAGAACAAGTGAAACGGCTCATCTGTTCTGAGATTACAGACCCATGAAAACATGAAGGGGATGTTACCCTTTTGCAAACAAAACCATGTGTCTTTCCTATGGAAGGGCTCTGTGGTTTTGCATGGAAAGGAACAGATTGGCGCTTCTGTTCTGCAGCAGCTGTGGTCATTTGCTGCTCCGCTGGTATTTTCACTTGCCCTCATTTTGCTTCAGGAGAAAATGGGCATTTTTTGTGATGTTCTGTGTACAGCCCAGGTTATGAAATCAGCCACGCCCTCTTAGAACATTCACTCCCATGAGTGCATTGGTAACGGCGGCTGGTTCTCACATTTATGAGACACATAAGAATTCACAAGCATTGAGTGAAAAACATCTGAAAAGCTTTAATCTTTTTTCTGTGCTTTCTTAGATCCCCCCTGGCATCCAGGCTGACCAGAGGATTCGGATGAGTGGGAAGGGGATTCCCAGGGTGAACAGCTACGGTTATGGAGACCACTACATTCATATCAAGGTCAAAGTTCCCAAGTAAGTGAGAAGGCTGGGCATTTTGGAGGCACAGGGTAGAAGAGGTAGAAGGGTCAGCCTGTTGCTTTTGCAAGATCTCTGTGCCCAGAGAAGAGAGCCTGGCTTTCCTCCAGAGCCCTCCGTTGACCTGCTTTATTGCACCTTCTTTCTGCCCTCTTGCAGGAGGCTGACTGATCGCCAGCGAGCCTTGATGCTGAGCTATGCAGAAGATGAAACTGACGTAGAAGGGACTGTGAATGGCATCGCCAGCACAACCACTGGTGAGCTGTGGAGCTGTCAGATCTTGGCTGCACTTCGGGGCTGGCAGGTTGTCTTTGGTTATAGTTGAGCTGCTAGCTCTGTTTGGTGGTGTAAACTATGGCCTTGAATGATGTCGACCACAGTGGAATTACAAACTTCTACTCAGACGGTGTCACCATTTTTCCTTAGGCAAGAAAAGGCTACTATTACGTGTGTTTGCCTAATGGGGTTACCCACTGTGCTTTGCTCAATTTTCTGGGCTTCCACAATGCACTGAACTTTACTGACTTCTGAAGCTGAATTAGTGCAGTAGACGAGTTGGCAGCATGGCCGGCTGATGGCTTAGCAGAGGGAACAAATCCCCCAACTGAGAGCAGTTTTTGGCCTTCCTGTAGTGCTTTCCCTGCCCTGTAGTGACCTTCAAGATGCAATTGGTTGACTTCCATTTCATGAGCATTCTTGTCTTTCCACCGATTCAGGGCTCGAGTTGTTTGCTCCCCAAGACATTCAGAGCACTTTAGCAAGTCTACAAGGGAGAGGGGGGTGCTTTGCTTTAATATAAGGATGTTCTCTATGACATTGACATGTGCTAGAATGCGTACCTCGTGTTGAGATGAAGTACTCATAGTTTCGCAATCGGTGAACGAATAGGGAGGCTAAATGATAAGTGACCGAAATAAAGCTGTAGTGAGAAGACAGCCAAAATAGTTGCTGTGTGCAGGGAGTGTCATTAAACATACATAGCACAACAGGAGCAATCTAGGAGAAAGGGGAGAGCCCAGAAAGTGCTACAGGCATGTTCCGCCAAAGACAAGTTTAGGTGAAAAGAGCTTGTCCCATTTCCCTGTCATCTGAACTCTCCTCAGGTCCTGGGCAAAGATGGCCTGAGAAAGGGGGAACTTCTCAGCTTCATCCCCCCCCCCCCCGGCCGCTCCTGAGGCTGGGAAATTGCCCTAGGTGGGCAAGGATCCTTCTCACAACGTGTATTGACCAAGCTCTCTGCTATTTGTGTCTAGGTGGCAGGGGCACGACTAGATCAGGGGCAGGCGAGGAGAGGCCTGAGGCAGGGGACGGCACAGAGGGATTCCTAGCTAAACTTAAGAAAATGTTTAGCTTCTGATTAACTGCACCAGAGGTAGGAAGCCTCTTGTGATCTTTCCATGCACAGGTCTCTGTGTTCGCTGTTTGCAGAAACAGGGGAGGGAGGGAGGGAGGGAGGGAGGGAGGATGAAGCTGACGTACTCCTTGCTGGTGGCTGGACTTCTGTGGACAGAAACCCTGTTGCCTCTGGGTCTTTTCTTGCACCCCCCCCCCAAGCTGCTTCACCTTACTCCCAGGGGCTCCCAGCATTCATAAGGCAGCAGCTGCACAGAAAAACAAATAATAAGGACCAGAGGAGCGGGCATTAGTAGCTGCAGTTTTCATCCCTTGGTATTATACCAAAGACTCCAGGTATCATTGCAGAAGAGCTTGTATTTAGTTAAACATTCCTCAGTTCTTGCATCTGTGAGCCTCCCTAAAACTTTGCAGCAGATCTGGAGCCTTAAAAGTGACTGTTGAGGCTGGGGGCACCGGAGTCCTGGCTTGGCTATTGAGAGATCTAGATCTGTCCACAGTCTTTGTGAAGGTCACAGATGTCTTTCTTTTGGCCCTAGGTAAACGTTCCACTGGAAACTAGATGATGGAGCAGTAGCAGTCTGGAAGGCGTGATGCTGGCTTCTTTGGAACCGAAGATGGACACACGTTGAAGGTGCATTGACACGTTGATGGCTCCATTGAAGGCAGGAGGCCTCTCCTCTAGATGTCAGATTGCAGTGTTGTCAACTGGGGGAGTTGTGGAAGGTTGTTGGCCTTCCTGGACTTGTTTCTCTCTGAATGGAGCTGACTGCTTGGGGGGGGGGGAGGTTGAGGAGCAAAAATAAAGTGTACCTTGTGCTGAGTACAGAGTCTCATCCTGAGGTTTGAACAAATTCCCCAGAGAGCTCCCAAGGTCACACTTGGCCTCACACTCTCTCAGGCAATGAGGCCATGCTGCTTTGCTCCAGAATAGTCTCAGCCACGGACTGGGCAGAAGGAGTCTCTTGGAGATAAGGGCAACGTAAGAGATCACGCTGATTCCGCTTGCATTATGCTTTATCCCCGCCGGAGAAAAGAGTTGCTAAAAAGCAGAAAAATAAGCAACAGGGCGCACTTTTTGCCCCCCCCCCGCCAGTGGGAACAGAAGGCTGCTAAGAAGGCAGGAGCAGCTGGCAACCTCCAGGGGAGCCCAGGAAGGGCGACTGGCCCATCCTCCCCAGCAGCCGCTCGGGGGGGCTTGCAGGAGCCTCCGTGTAACCATGGCCTTGCCCGGCAAAGATTACCCGAGGGACCGGCCTGCTTCTGCCTTGCAACGCGGGCCAGTTTGGAGGGAAGGCGCTTGCCGGCGGGGGCAGCCACGCAACCGGCCAGGGAGTTGGCTGCTTCTGCTCTGTCCCGGCCGGCGCCGTCCAAGGCTCCGTTCTCTGCTTGCGGGGCGCAAACGGGGCGGCTGCGGCCGGCGGGTTGCGCAGACCCGGGAAAAGGCCGCCGCCCGAGGACGCAGCGCCGAAGGAGACGAGCCTGCCCTGCAGGGGGCGCTGTGACGCCTCCCCGCGCGCGGCTCATGCATATTCAGCGCGCTTTGTGCGCGCGACAGAGGGGGGCGGAGCCAGCCGGGAGCCGCGCGTCCTGGCCGGAAGAGCCGCGGCAGGAGCGGCGGCGACTGGCAGGTAACCGGCGGGCGCGCGAGGGACGCCGGCCCGCTGCGGCCTTCTCCCATCCGCGAGGCGGGCGACCCACCTGGATCCGCGCGGCCTCCGGGCCTGGCGGGGGCGCCGGGAGGGCTGGGCGAGACCCCCTGGCCCCGCGCGGCTCCTCGGCCAACGGGGAGCAGCCCGTCTCTCGCGGGCGCCCCGAGGATCAGGGCCGTCCTGCGCTGCACCTGCGGGCCCGAGGCGGCTTCCCCGGCCCCCGGGCCCGTTGTTCGGCCGCGGCGCTTCCCGGCGCTGTCGATGGAGGCGCCGACGGCCTCGCTTGAGCATTGCGGCGCTCTGCCCTAGCAGGATCTCCGGGAGGCTAACTGGTGGTGGGCCCTTTCCGAGCAGGACGTTGGAGCTGAACCGGGACCGCAGCGCAGCAGGTTAGGCGCCATGTCGACCGAGGCTGCTGAGCTGATGGATGAGCCTGAGAGCCATTCTTACGAGGAGGAAGAGGAGGAAGAGTTGGAGGAGGAGGAGGAGGAGGAGGAAGAGGAGGAGGAGAAGAACACCAGGTAGCGTCTTCTGCTTCTCAGAGGGGCAGGTGGAGGCTGAGAGGCTGAAACACCTTGGCAAATGTGTCATGCAAGGGAGGATGCGTTTTCCCAGGGGTGGGGGAGGACAGTTTCTTGCTGGAGCACAAAGAGATGGGCCGTCTCTGGGACTGCCAATGCCAGTCTGCGGTTGGCACAGCATGGTCTCTGACGTCGCCCAGTCCCTTTTCTGAGGAGTGAGCTTGCCTGTCAGGGCCTGGGTGCAAAAGGTGGGAGACGTGGTTGAGTTATTTGTGGCGCAAAGCTTGCTCTGCCCCGATGCTCCAGAGTTGAGGGCCTGCCCTGCTGCCTGCAGATGATTTGAGCTTGCAGTGCCCTGCCATTCTCCCCGGGACCCCTGTCTCTCCACAGTCCCACAGACCTCTCTGAGCTGCTGAAAGAAGGGACAAAGGAGGCCCATGACCGGGCTGAGAACACTCAATTTGTCAAAGATTTCCTGAAGGGACGCATCAAGAGGGAGCTCTTCAAGGTACATCCTGCTTTATCCGGGTCCTGAGTCTGGTTGGGGTCAGAAGAGGAGACAAATTTAGCCCATGCTGATGGATGCCCTGCTCTGGAGCGGAACAGCTCCATCTGTGGCAAAAGAGGTTTGGCTTCTCTGGAGTCACCCCTCCATCTCAGCAGTTCTGGGTTCTTTAATGTATTTGTATCTCCTTTTTCTGGCTTACAATGCATTGGAAATGAAACTTTCGGTCCTGGATGTGTCCAACTGGGAGGTGTTTCTTTCACTAAAGCGAAGGGTCATTGCTGTCCTTGGCACGTTGGTCTGAGGGAGCAAGGCAGCCTCAGGCACAGCAGTCCTGCTACACAATGGCTCGGACAACAGGGTGGACTGGTAGCCACTGGCCTCTCATGGCTCCTTTGTTCTCATGCAGCTGGGCACAGCAGCCCTTTACTTCACATACTGTGCGCTGGAGGAGGAGATGGAGCACAACAAGGACCAGCCCAGCTTTACCCCTCTGTATTTCCCCTTGGAGCTGCACCGGAAGGAAGCCTTGGCAAGAGACCTGGAGTACTTATATGGGGAAGGCTGGGAGGAGAAGATCCAGTGCTCAGAAGCCACTCAGCACTACGTGGACCGCATCCATCATGTTGGGCAGCATGAGCCGGAGCTCCTGGTGTCCCATGCTTACACCCGCTACATGGGGGACCTTTCTGGGGGTCAGGTGCTGAAGAGGGTGGCCCAGCGAGCACTGAAGCTGCCAAGCACTGGAGAAGGGATCAACTTCTACATGTTTGAAAACATTTCCAACCCCCAGCAGTTCAAGCAGTTCTACCGAGCCCGGCTCAACGCCCTGGATGTGTCCCAGGAGACCAAGGAGAGGATCGTCAAGGAGGCCAACAGGGCCTTTGAATTCAACATGCAGGTGTGCGGCTGCTGGATTTCAGGGTGCCTGCTAAAGCCACCCCTCCTTGAATCCATCCTTCTGGGGGCGTGCGGGCGCGGGCTGCCTCTTTTCCCAAGGCCGTCTGCCATTTCCCTCTTGAGCAGAGTCCGTCACATCTCCCTCAGCCCACCCTCGGCCCTCACCAGCCAGTGGTGCCAAGTTCAGGTTTCTCTGTGGCCAAACGAGCAGCATCTTTTGTGGCATGTCAGGCTTGAGCCAGCAGGCCCCGTAAGGGCCCTGGAGGCCTCCAGTTGCATCCTGCCTCCTGCTCTGACATCCCGAGGGACAGGCCTGGAGTCCTCCAGCAGCAAAGTGAGTCCTTCTGCACCAGAGGCCGCTCCCAGGGCCCATCGCTCTCTGAAGTGCTTCCTGCTATGGGGCGGCTCTGATTTGCCATCAGGAGTGCAGTCTGGCTAGAGTCCAGAGCAGCCCACAAGGGCTGGGCCTAGATAAGCTGAGCACTCCTGGTGACTGTTGTTTCAGCTTAGGGCATTCTTGGTTTTTGTCTGCAGGTCTTTGAGGAGCTGGACAAGATCGGGGCTTTGTTACCAGAAGAAGCCCAAGATGGCGGCCTCCCAATGCATGACGGGAAGGGAGACATGCGCAAGTGCCCGTACTATGCCTCGAAACCCGGTAGGTCCCAGGCTTCCTCCTCTTCCCTCTTTGGCTTCGTTCAGCCTCTAACGGTCCTCTTCCTCTTCCTCTTCAGCTGGCTCCAAGGACACTGCCTGCCCCTGCCACCTTGCCCTGGCTGCCCTGAAGCAGCCCACCGTCCAGCTGGTCTTGGCAGCCTGCGTTGCGGTCACTGCTGGCATTGCAGCCTGGTACGTGATGTGAGGCTGGGCACCGGCTGCCTGTTGGCTCTTGAAGAAATTGCTCCTTTTTTCCATTGACATAAGTGGACTTTTAATGCCGGATTTAATTGAGGAAACATTAAACCCAAATCTAGTGTACAAATGCCTGTGTGTCCAAGCAATTAGTGGCAGAACTGATAGAAAACATGAGCTATTGACGGTGGGGGGGGGAGGGAGGGGCTGAATGGTTTGAGATTTTTTCTTCCTCGCTACATGGAGGGGGTGATGGGGGGCACAGACAGGCAGCCTTCTCACCTGGATGCAGAAGGTTCTTCACTCCCATTAGTTGCAGGAGGGTCTCCGATTTGTACATATGGAAAGTGGTAATGGTTTAATTTTCATGTAACTTATAGACTATGGTGATGCCTCTGACAAAATAAAATTAATCTTTGGTTTCTGCAGTTCGCATGATTTGGGGAGGGTACTTTCAATCTCCTCTGACGGACTGCCTCATGTGTGTCCTCACTTGGCACGTGAAAATAAGAGGGGCAAAATGAGCTCCAGGTTAACTTCTGGTCCGCCCCAGCCCCTTACATAAAACCAAGCAATCCTCCCTTCTCCCTCCCTGGGTGACCAGCAGGGCCCCCTTCTCTCCACCCCCAACATCCAGGCTTTGGATTATACCCCAGATACACAGCAAACAACCGCTGAGGGTCAGTCTTTTTATTTGATTACAAACATGGAAGAGCTGTGACAGGTTACTTCTCTCTAAGAAGAACGGGATGAGAATTCCCTGCTGGTTCCTAGTGCTTTAGAGAGGTCCTCAGACCCAGGCCAAGCCCATCTGTGCTCTGCAGCCTCAGTGGATAGCCTTTGGGCGAACAGGTGCCTGGGCAGTATCACACACAGGGGCACAAGGGCTTGAGACAAGGCAGCCCAGGCTCTGGAAAACTGAGACAGGGACTCAGACCAGCCACCTGCTATCCCATCACAAGCCTCAGGAGCGCCTGTGCACCCTTGTTCATCGGCCAGACAAGGGCTTTCTAGCAAAACTAGTGCAAGATGGCATGTGTGTGTGCCTACGGGGTTTTCACATTTCCATACAGTAGTTATTAAGTTTAGTACCTGAAACAACAAGCAGCCACAAAAGGGAACCTGGGACAAGCACAATTTCTTGGCTTAGGGTTGGCTCGGAACAGAGGAATACCTGCAGCCTGGGGGCTGGCTCTGGGCCTCCTGCACACCTCCAATGGGCAAACAGGATCCAAATCCAGCTAAGATGGACGGTGCCATTGGCCCACCCAAGTTGAGAGAGATGGCTCAGACAAAACAGAAGAGAAAGGATGATGGGGGAGCCAGCTCTCCATGCTTGCATGGGGAACCCTACACTTTGGCTGGGCCTCTTCTTTCTCCCGAATAAGGTCTCTGAGCAACTCTGCAGCTGCTTCACTCTGGCAGGCACATCTCCTGCAAGCAAGGAGCAGACTGGCTTCCAGTGCTGGCCTGGCCATAATCTACAAAGCACAGGAAGCTGTGCAGAATCAAAAAACAAACAGCCTCTTCAAGAGTGGAAAAAGCAATCACAGGCGTGGGAACCACCGACATGGAGAAGGAAACCTTGGCCTTTGCAACGCCAAGGACAGGCAGGAAAGCCCATGGCCCTGGACTTCTGGGGGTGGGGCCTTGACAAGCTAAACATGTCTCCGTAGACAGCAGAGACAAAACACCAAACAGGTGAGTAGACTGAATCTTTAGAACCACTCCAGATAAGGAGACGATGAGGGATCGCCCACATGGGACTGAATGGGAGTGGTCTATTGTGGATATCAGTTCCAGGAGACAAAGGGATCGGCTGGCGCCTTTGAAAGGACACTAAGTTCACTAACATCCCTTCTAATCACTTTTGGAAATTGCTTATTTAAACATCTTAATGCTAACAGTCTTCAGAGGGACTATTCTGAAACGTCACCTGGTGAATGAATATTTATCCTGAACAAAAGAAAAATTGTAAGTTTCAGAACTTAAAAAAATTGAGATAAAAGACAAAAAGTTAAACAAGATTTTGAAATAAAGTTACAAACAAATTAAGACTCCAAACAAATTTGGAATATTGAAAGTTCTATCATAAGATTTTAGAATTAACTATATAATATAAATAGCTTTTGTAAGAACCAGAATTATTTTGGCTACCGCAAGTCATAACAGAGATAAGAGACCCTGTGATTTAAGTTGGACAATAGAGGGGACTAAAATCCAGGCCCCCAAAAAACAAAAACCCCAACTTGCCTTTAGGATTGGGATTTACAAAATTATACAAAATACTGTTAACATTTGAAATATTAAAGATCTTTGAAGAATAGGACCAGAAATCAGTATTAACAATACCAGTAACAATGTCTGTTTCTCTGTATAGACTGTCTAAAAGATGAAGAAATGACAGACGTAACAAATTTTACTTGATGAAGAAATAGTGGAATCAGAAATATTGGGTAGAAAAGTGTGGATTACAAAATAGACAAGGCACTCAAATTGGAAATAAAAATGATAGGAACAAGTGTGGATGACAAGAGCCAAGAGAATGACCCTGATGACTTTACTGGATAAATAAAAGAAGCTGGTTAAGGCTTAGGAAATCAAAGGGCAAATACAAAAGCAAACTAAGACAATGATTTGGATAATGACTTTCCACTGGATTTACAAAAGAAGCTACGGAAAAAAGCAGCATCCGAATGAATTAAAGATCAAGATTGTTAGAAGTACAAGAAAGGAATAACAATTTGTTGATCAAGGTTAAAGCAAGACTTTTTTTTATAAAACTCTGGTAATGCTTTATGGATCTTTTGTTGACACTACGACTGAAAAGATGGGTAGAAAAAAATTATTTGTAATTTTGTAGGGGGCAACATGAAATCTGCTTTTACTTGTGAGGAAAACCGGAAGTCACTTCTTTACATATTTCCTTTTCTTTCTTTCCTTTTTTCTATTTATCTTTTTCCTTACTTTGCATTTCTATACTATCTTTTTCTGACTTTAATTGTATTTACTTTTACCATGATATTTAAATTCTTCAATTAAGAAAATAAAATAAAATAAAAAAGCCAAGAGCACCACGGACTTTGCTCCTTCTCCTTCTGCCTGCTGCGGGTGAGGCCGGCCTCCTTCCACCGAAGGCAGCCGCAGCCAGGCACCAGGAGTGCCTTGCCTTGGAGGAGAGCCACCCGTCTGACCCAGCTTCTCCATCTCCCCCCCAAGAGCCAGCCGAGCAGATCCCCGGCAGCCCTGGGGGGCACCACAGCCCCGGAGCCTCTCTGGGCGAAGGATGAAGGGGAGCAGAAAAGCACAAAAGCAGGTGGGAAAGGTAAACCAGGGGGGTGGCAGCCGCAGCAGAGCTTTCCAGCCGAGCAGGGCCTGCTAGCACTTGCGCTTGTGGGTGTAGATGTAGGCCTTGCAGTTGGGGCAGGTATGGGTCACGTCCTTAAATTCATCGATCAGGCAGGGGATGAAGCAGCAGCCCAGGTTGCACCTGGAAGGGAGAGGGGAGACCGTGAGGGGCAGCAGGGGCTCCTTTGCATCCACAGCCCTCCTGCCAGGGAGGGAGAGGGAAACAGAGCCCTGGATGCCCCCTCCCTCCACTCGGAGAGCGAGCGCAAGAGGTTCTGCCCCAAAGGAATGGCTTGCAGGGATGGGCACACTCCCCCCCCGCTTCCCCCCCTCCCCAGCCTGCTTCAAGCTCAGATTTCACAGCCGCCGCCCCCACTTACCCGATAAAGCAGCAGAAGAAGCCCAGAAGAAAGTTCATGAGGCCGATTTCATAGGTGATCTTAGTGGTGATGGCCTGCTGGCAATGCGGGCACACTGTTGGGACAGGGGCAGCCTGGAATATCTCGCCCTGCAGGACCGTCACAGTGGTTGCGGTGCCCGATGGCACTAGCATGGTTGCCGTTTGCCCTCCAGCAGGGGCACAGGGGCCAGTGGGAGAATAGTAGCCCATAGGGGCGTGTGGCCCCGGGGGCACATAGTAGCCACCTAGACAGGAAGGGAAGAAGGGACTTGTTTAAGGCCCGGACGGCTCAGAGGGAGACTCCTTGCCCAGCCACTGCCTTCCTAACAGGCCAGGGCAGAGAATCTAGAGATCAGCCTGTCCCAATTCCTCCTCCCTGGCTGCACTCACAGCTTCCAGAACTGCCAAGGCAGAGCAACTGCCCAGTGGACCACGGTCTGGGCAGCTGCCATCCTACAAAAGGTTTCATGGCCTTGTAACCGAAGGCCACTTGAGGGCAGGACAGAACCCAGGGCCCTAAGTGGAGAACTACCTGCAGCCCCTTGCCTGATTTCTGTTTAACTATTTTTTTGCTGCACATCATATTGCTTTAATTGGAGATTTATATACTGCCTTGATATTAATCGGCAGGATAAGATCCTGTTATGACAACAGGACATTCTCTTCTGTCACACTTGGTTTATGTGCTAGTCCAGCCACTGCCGAGTGGGAGCAGCTTTTAGGCTGGCACACACCTTCCCCCTGGGGATTTGAAAGGAAACCCTCCCTGTCTCCCATGCAAGTGCCACTTACCAGGAGGGAAGTAGGGCATCGAGCTCTCTGCTGGCATAGGAGGGGGGATGAAGCCTGACTGGGGGGGAGGCATTGCTTCATAGGGCGGGGGGCCAACATCGGAAGGGGGCTGCACCATGGCTGGAGAGCTCCTACCTGAAGAGATTTGGAAGAACGGAGTGTCACATGGAGAGAATGGTGAACAGGTGGGTAATGGGTCACAAACAGAGCCTCACCTGCGGGGAAGGGGAACCCATCCTTCTCTTCCAGGAGGGGTGCTGATGGCCCCCCAGGGTAGGGTGGAGGAGGGTCGCTGGACATGCTGAAAGAAAGAAAGATGCAGAGCTGCTGAGATAGGCTGGTGGGCAGGCTAGGAAAGATATGAGAAAAGCCAGGGGAAAGGGGGGGGGCAGCTTTTCTCACAGAATTCTTGGCAAAAAAGATCCCCACAAATGGCCCAACAGTTTGCTGGTGCCTTAAGGGGAGAAGACAAATCAAGGCTTTCCTCCTGCCCCTCAGCTGGCCTAGGGGTACTGGCCTGGCCTGAAGGGCTTTGCCCTAAAAGAGACAGAAGGATAAAGACCCACAGCCATTTGGAAGGGGTTGCTCTGCTCAGCTCTCCAGAAGGACCTTGTTGAGGGACTTTCCTAAAGGCTGCCCCTTTCAAGGCATCTCTGCTAGCAGCTGAGCATCACGGAGACTCCTGGCCATTATGCAAATTCATCCTGCTGCAGCCACTGGCCACACAGTCCCTGCAGGTGGAGCCAGTCGCCAGCCACCTCCTTGACGGGGTGGGGGGTGGGGGGGGCGGGCGGCATCAGCCAGGACCATGAGTGCATTTCCAGCCCCAAAGGAAACATTTTGAGTCTGACCCGTTATCCATCCTGGGGGGAACACGAGAGGATATTGTCAGACTGCAGGGGGAGCGGATAGAGCAACAGCTCTGGTCTCCCTTTAGGACTTCTGTTCAAAGGTGGCTCCTTTTGTGCCAGAAAAGACCCTTTCCTGGATGGGGAACTGGGGCACAAAGGGCTGGTGCACAGAAAGGGAAAGAGAGGCAGCCAGCTGCCTTGGGGAAGTTTCTTCCTTTGGAGGTCACTTTAGACAACAGCTTTCACCCCTGCGTGGGCACGGATCCCCTGCCCTCCAAGGGACAGCTCCTGCCCTGCACCAAGCACCCCCCCCCCCCGGCTCTCAAGACTCCAGGAGGCTTACTGCAAGCAAGCAACGCAGCCAAAAGAAAGGCCAGTTACAGCAATAAAAAACATTCCTCTCCAGCCAAAATAACAGCAGCAAATCCTCCTAAGCCAGCAGCCCCAAAGCCACTACAAAATCTCCCCCAGATGCTCCTTCTGTACAATAGACCCAGCCGCCCCGTGGGGAGCAACACACGGGCAGCAGGCTTACCTCACCCCAAGCTCCCCTCTCGGAGCCCGGGCGGAGGAGCCGGGGGGGGGAGGAGCAGAGCCACCCGAGAAGGCAGCTGGCGGCGCCCGGGGCCCGTTGATAACAGGCGGAAGGCCGGCACGGCCTCAGTCCCGGTGGCAGACCTGCCCCCCCCACAACCCGGGGCCCGCCCCGCCCCCCCTTCCCGACACTCAGCGCTCCCTGGCCCAGCACGAGGGCCGCTGCGGGGCCCGGGGTGAAAAGGGGCCATCCGGCCCAAGGCCTCCCTCGCCCAGCCTGGCTCCAACCGGCCTCCCCGCTTCAGCCGGCAGCCCTCGCCCTCCCGGCAGCAGCGCGCCTTGCTCCCTCTGCCCGCCAACAAGGCGCCCGGGGCTGCTGGGCGGGCAACGACGGAGGCCCGGGAGAGCCGCGCCTGCGATCCCCGCCCGGGAGGGGCGCAGCAGCAGCGGGGGCGCCGGGGGTCCTTTCGGCCGCTTCCTCACAGCCCTTCCCGGGCCAGAGCGGGGCCTCCTTCGGGCGAGCAACCCGAGGGCACAGCTGCCCGCCGTGCCCCCCCGTCCCTCCGGCGTCCGGAGACCCTCTGCCCGCTCAACGGCTCCCCCCCCCGCCCCCGCGGGCTGCGGCTCCCTTCGGAGGGCGACCGGGCGGCACCTGCAGCGGCCCCGAGGCTCCCGGGTCGGCAGCGGCGCTGCGAAGCCGGCGGCTCCGGAGCAGAAGACGCGGCGCGGCCGGCGGGCCTGGCGGAGAAGGGAAGGGTAGTCCAGGAGACCACAACCCCCAGCATGCCGCGCGCGAGGAGCCGCTCGGGTGCCCAGAAGGCCCTGATGCCCCGCTGCCCCCCCTCCCCGCCGCCCTCACCTGCCGAGCGAGACCAGCCGGCCGCTTCGGAGCCCGGCAGAGCGGGGCGGGGTTTCGGGGCGGGCGGGACCAATCCAGATTGAGGAAGCGCCGTCCCCCGCGCGCCGGAATGGCTCCCACCGGGCCCAGACGCGTGTCGGCAAGGTTGTCTGAACCCGGCAGGGCGGATCGGGTGCCCGGGAGACTCCCGATGCCGGCGTCCCCGGTGCGAGGGAGGGCGAGCGCTACGGAAGAGACGCTCTGGGACCGGGCTGGGAGGCCGAGGGTTCCCCGCCGCCGCAGCCGGGCCCCGGGGAGTGGGCGCCCTGCGTGGCCGGCGTGGGGGTGGTGCCAGGGCCAGCCTTGCTCCGGGGCCCCTGGCCTCGGCTCCCGGCTCGCCCGCCTCCGCCCCCCCGCCGCGTTCCGGGTCTCCTAGCAACCGGGAGAAACTTTCCCGCGAGCAGAACGCCGCCGCCCGCCGCTGATGCCGCGAGTCTGCCCAGGGCAGCGGGACCATGAGCCACAAGCTCTCCTTCGTGGAGCTGATCAACCTGGCCATCGGGACGCCGGAGCTGGGCAATGTCAACTTCAACGCGCTGCACCTGTTCCTGCACAGCCTGGTGGAGCACCTGCACCTGCAGGACATGAGGAAGGAAGTGTCGGCCGACGAGCTGGAGTTCATCAAGCCGCCCGCCAGCTCCGCAGCCTCCGCGGCCACCGAGGCCCTCCCCGTGGCGCAGAAGTCCAGTTCCATCTTCCACCAGATGCACGAGAGGATCACCGCCATCGAGAAGCAGCTCCAGTTCCTGAATGAGAGCCCTGACACCGCCGAGCTGCTGGTCCGCAGCCAGGGCCTGGGCCAGCCTGCCCTGGACATGTGGCAGATGATGCAGCTGAAGAAGAAGATGGAGCTGAACGAGGAGGGCATGACCAAGGTAACCCCACTTGGCCCTGCCCTTTGCAAGCAGGTGGCTGGGCCCCAAACCGTACCCCCTCCAGGCTGCCAGTCAACGCCTCAGCCGGCCATCCTCACCTGGAATTCCCTGCGGCCCATCCGGCAAGCAGAAAATTCTTTGCTGGGTGAATAGAGGAGAGGCTTTGAGCAACCAGAAATAGGGAACACCTTTGTGTGGCACCTTTGTGACTGAGGACAGCTTCCCCCCTTTTCTGCGACTTCCCCACTGCTTCCCAGTGCCCCCCAATCACTTCCACCATCTCTTCCTTTTACCATTTGAGTTACAAAAGTTGTGTAAATACCCACTAAGGCAAGGTTTTTCTCTGGGCAAAATGCTAAATTCCTAATTCCCCACCTTCCTCCTGATCAAGCACTGTAGGCTGCTCAGACATAATTAGGGATGTGAGGGTTACCTGTCTGATTGTGGGGCTTTGGAGCCACGAAGGTTCTGAGAATGAAGGAGTGGCTACCTGCCCCCTGCCCTGCCCTTTCCCTGGATTGCAACAACTGTATGAAAGGCCACGAGTAGTGCAGAGTCTGAGGCGGCCACTCGTTGGTCTTTGGCCCTCTGTGACGCCTCCTGTTTTCCCATTCAGGCCATGAATATGCTGCAGGACCTGCTGAATAGCATTTGCTCTCTGAAAATGGCCACGGAGGGCTTTCAGCAAGAACTGGGGCAGCTGAAAAAAGACATTGCCGAGGTGAGTGGTCCTGAGGGAGAGAGACTCCTGGCCTGGGTCCAGAAGGGTGCTTTTGGTGGTCAGGCCTTTCTCCGTGGAGGGAGACAAGCCTTCGACCAAAGGCTCCGATGGAAAAGGAAGCCTCCTCACCCAGGAGGTGCAGCTCTGATTCCGGTTTTACTATGAACAGATCAATGGAGAAGAAATGAAAGAGCGGCTCCTGTGCCTGGACAAACAGGCCAGGATGATGGAAGAAATGAAGGAGCAACTGGTGAGAGAATCCTGAACCCTCACGCTCTGGCCACTCCCTTGGTCCCCCCCCACCCCCATTAACCCCTTACCCTGCGTCTCTTGCCTCTCCGTTTGCCCCTTGCAGCCACCCCTGTTGAACCTGCTGGCAGAGGGAGCGGGGCAAGGCCTTCAGATGGGCAGACAAAGCATCAGGGAGTGCGGAAATGGGGGTGAGACGATGTGGTGGAATTTCAAGGACACACACACACACACACACACACACACACACAACGCTTCAAAGACTGGCTGGGCCTCGAGAGCATTTAGGTGGTTACTCTGCACACCAAGAATGACAGAGTGGCACTTCCACAGGGGGCACCTGAAACTTTAATTTAAAAAAATACATACACAACGCCTTTAATGTATAGGCCTTTCTGTCCAGCTTTGGGCATCATTCTCCCCTCCTTAGCGTTTGCCCTTTCTCACCTCTCACCCGCTGGGCCGGAGCTCTTGGGCTTTGCAGACAACCTACGGGAGGCTCCAGTTTTGGTCCTGCTTGGTCCAGCCTGTTTAAAAAAACCTCTTCTGCTTCTGAAAGCAAACTTTTGCCTCAGCTCCCCTCTCCCCAATGGGCTCAACCTTCTTCTCCCCTCTGTGGACACAGGGCCTCGTGAAAGAAAGGGTCAGCCTATCTGCAAGTGCTTCGGATGTGGTGTGCTGGAGTGCCCTTTGCGAGACGCTTACCGGCAAAGTGAGTATGACTGAATTGCATCCTCCCCCTGAAGGCCCAGATGGGGCACCTGGCATCTCTCTGTGCCAGCATAGTTCCGTTGGCATGATGGGAGCAAACCCACCAACACACAGGCGAGTCAGATTCACGTCCTTAGACAAATTGGAGTCAACTCACCTGGGCAGGCAAAGTGCAGCAAGAATGGGGTGGGTCTGGAGGCCGGGACCTCCCTTGCTGGGGTGAGGAAAGTGGCAGGGGGCCAGTCCCTGCAGCAGCTTCTCCCCGCCATGCTGATGCCCTACAACTGAGCAGCAGAAGTGCCCCTTTTGGAGGAAACTCCTGATTGCAAGGCATAGCTGCCCTCCTGCCCCGCTCTGGCATTTCAGACCTTTGAGGAAGAGGAAAGGGGCCGAGAGGAAGAGGAAAGGGGCCGAGAGGAAGAGGAAAGGGGCCGAGAGGAAAAGGAAAGGGGCCGAGAGGAAGAGGAAAGGGGCCGAGAGGAAAAGGAAAGAGGCCGAGAGGAAAAGGCAAGAGGCCGAGAGGAAGAGGAAAGGGGCCGAGAGGAAAAGGAAAGGGGCCGAGAGGAAAAGGCAAGGGTCCGAGAACAGACATCCCGGGAGATCCTGGCTGTTCTGAGCCAACTGCCTGAGAAGCATGAAGCTCTCCTGAACCACATCACTCAGCTGGAGGCCCAATTGAAGTACCCAGCAGGACCTGCAGGTGAGGCTGACAAGGGGATAGCAGTGCCCATGGTGTGCCCAACTGCTGCTTCCTGGGGGCAATTGGGATGATCTCCACTGGGAGCGCTGTCTCCTGGCCCTCTACTTGCCTTGAGAGCCACAGGCCAAGGATCAGGTGGGCTCTGGCTCTTGCTTAATGCATCTTGGGGGCTCCAGCCTCAACCCCCCACCCCTCCAGCTGGTTAAGCCTGAGCAATCTGGCACAAGTCCTTTTCTTCCCTCTATTTCTAGCTTTTGAAATGTCCCCCGAGCTGAAGTTGCTGCTGGAACGGATGGAGATATTGCAAACTCAGAGCCAGCAGGTACCCTGGGGAGCGTAACCTGGCAAGGGATGGGGGGCCTGCATGAATATATTTCCATAAACGTGCAAAGCCAAGCCACAGAGAGAGAGAGAGATCGTCCATTGGTGGGGGGCATAGGATTTGCAGGACAATAGAAATTTAGGGACAAAGCATTAAGGGGCCAAATCACCCTATGGTCTGGACATGCTCGACAGTCCACTGCCACTGAGGAGAGGGGGGCATCTCATCCAAGATGGCATCCAGTGGGGAAGAGGTTCTGGGTGGAAGCCCCCTTTGGTCTGAGCAGCAAACAGACCCCAAAGCGCTTTCAGAATCCTGCCTGTTGAAGGCCCACAGCCAGGCCAGCCAAGGCCTTGATGCTCCTGCCCGCGAAGGGCTCTCAATGAATGCAAGAAAAGCCCAATGCAAATCAGGCCTGGGTTTGGCCAGGCACTGCAGAGCATCTGCCCGGGCCTCTTCGGGGAAGGTGCCGGTCACACAGTGGCTGGACTCAGGCCATACTGCTGGCCACGCCAGGGAGCAAATGGAGACACTGGCTTCTTCCTCAGGGAAAGGAATCTCTGCAAGAGACCCTGGAGCAGATGGAGAAGCTGAGGGAACAGTATGAAAAACTGCAGCAGGGGGTGGAGAAGTTAGCCAGGAGCAGCACGGAGATGCAGGTACGGGGCTGTACTGCCACTCAGTCAGCGGCCACAGCTTGTGGCTGGCGGAGAAGCAAGGAAGCAGCCCAGGCCATTTGAGCATGAGGAAAAAAACTGAGTCTGCAGCAGAGTTTGTATTCCCTCTACAGATCATACGCAACATGTTGCATCAGTTGGATGTCAAGAAAGCTGATAAGGACTCAATCCAAGAGGAGATGAATGTGGTGAGTCTCTGGGAACTGGAGGAGAGGATCTTTCCCCCACCCCAATCAAGTCTCTGGTATGGGAAAGAAACTGGGCTGGATGAAGCCTCTGGTTGCTTCTTTCCTACCTGAAGTCACCTCAATCTCGGACAGAAGAGAAATCCCAGGGATTTCGGCATATCTGCTCCAGCATCACTACAGATTAAGTGAAGTCATGTCACTATTCATGTGAGGGAAATGCCTTTCTTAAGAAAAGATGCCACTTTTTCCAGATAGAGGCAGTCACGGGGCTTCTGTGCCTTTAAGGGGCAGACGTTCAACTGATCTAGCCTCCTTTTGGGCCTGCATGTGCCCAGCAGCAGCTCAGGGAGTTGATTCCCTGCCTCAAATTCAAGCATTCAAACCACAGGAGCCCCCCTTCTGGAAGCAAAGGGCACTTTCTCTCCCTTCCTCATCTGGGCACTGGCTGTCAGGAACACTGGTTCCAAGATCTACCCACATTGGGGGAAAATTGGAGGCTTTTCTCTCCTGGCCTGGTGATCTCCCTTGCCCCCCTCTGTCAGTTCCTGGGATGCAGGGAGGACTTGCTTTGTCTGCCCCCAGAAAGCTGACAAGAGTGCGCTGGAGGCAATGGTGAACCATGGGCAGCTGCAGGTGGCCACCAGCCAACTCAGCGAGATGATGCAGGATCTGTTGCAAAAGATGTCTCTGCAGGACAAGGATTGGCAGAAGGCGCTCGAGAAGCTCTTCGTGGACATGGACTGCAAGGTGACCCCTCCCTGCCCAGCACCCTCCTGGGAGACCTTGGCTGCTGCAGAGCAGACCCCTCCTGTTGAGCAAGAGGGCCCACTCAGCCACCCTTGCTGCCCCACAGCTGGACCGCTTGGCCCTGGATCCCGTGAGCCGGCAGCTGGAGGAGGTGTGGAAGTTCATCAAGAAGTACCTGAGTGAGGGGCCTCGCTTTGATGCTGACAGCGCGGCTGGCTTCAAAAAGTGAGGAGGGGATGGCAGAGCCTAGCTCTGTGTGTGTATGTGTGTGTGTGCACGCGTTGCATAGCCTGCCAGAGGCGCCCCTTCTTCTGTGGGTCTTCACCCCTCGGTGATAGAGGGAGACGTGGTGGAGCTGGGAATGCAGCCCCAGCCCTGGGGCAACAGCTGTTGATTTGTGCTTTGCAGGCAGCTCTTTGAGAGAGTGAAATGCATCTCCTGCGACCGGCCAGTGACCATGATGACCGGGCCGTGAGTATCCCCAGGGCCTTTCTGGGTTGGGCAGCGGATGGAGGAGCAACAACTGTATTCGCCCCGTGCTTCTTCACAGGCACATGATCACTGTCCGGAAAGCCACGCTGAAGCCTCGTCCAGTCAGTGCCAGTGGCTACGAATACCTGTTCCACCAGCAGAAAAGGTCAGTGACTTGGCTGGAGACAGCGGGGGTGTGTGTGTGTCTTTGGACCAACTGGGTGGGAACTCTGGGAGCAGCTCTTTTCACACATCCAGAGGCAGCACCTCCCTGCTGGATAGGCATTCCCAGCCATCAGAGAGATGTCTCGATTCGCCCCAGCACCGCATTCCCTTTACTGCTTGCCTCTCACGTGGTGCTGGTGTCTCTGGGGCTAAGAGGGCAGCCCGCCCACTTGCTGCTGGTGCTGAGCGGGGCCTCTGACTCCCTTCCCAGGGATCAGGATCCGAGCGAACTGAGTGGCAACCCCCCTTTGCAGACCTGCTGGCAATGCCAAGCCCAACAGCAAGCCTGCGCCCTCAAGCACCTATCCCGGGCCCAGGACTTCGCCACCCTCTACCCCTACGGGGACCCTAATGCCATCACCTACGACAATGTGAGCCCTCCTGGGTGGGAGGGAGGGAGGGAGGGAGGGAGAAGTCCTCTCCTGAGGGATTTGCTGGGCCCATCCAGGGGAGAAGCACCTCAGTGGTGACAAGGGAGGAAGAAACCTCTGGAGATGGAGGTTCCTCCTCAGCAGCAGTCCCTCTCGGACTGACCCGGCTGCTCTCTGGGGCTCACAGGTGGCCCCTTCTCTTTCTGTGCATTTCTTGTCTCAGACTGAGGTAGACATTCTGGGAGTGAACGGGGTCCTCTACAAAGGCCGAGTGAGCTCACATGCGGCAGAGCGGACATTTGCCCTGCAGAAGGAATTTGCAGGTGGGTGAATTGGCCGTCTTGCATGCCAGGGAGGGTTATCACCTGTTCCCAGCCTGATGGGGGGAGGCATGTCTGTCCTCCTAGGGGAAACCAAGTGGCTGGAAATCCCCTCCCCAGCCACAGGAGAACCCAGTGGGGTATTCTGGCTTGCTCTCCTCATTCCCCAACTCAGTCGCTCCTCACTTCGAGCACCACATTCTACACGGCAAGAGTCTTGGGCAATCTCCTCACAGCCTGGCTGTTGTGCTTCTTCCCCACACAGCTCTGAAGATTCCCCGGCCTCCGACGGGGGTGCGAATGGAGAGAGTTCGCTCTGCCTTTGCAGACATCAGTGCAGTGCCCTACCCCTGTGAGTTGGCCTCTTTTCTGACAGGGTTCAAGTTCTTCTAAATGTGAGTGGGGCCAGTGTAGCATGGGGGAAAATGTCTCTTGGGAAGGAATCCTGATCCTATCTGGTTTCTCTCTTTTCCAGCCTCCATCCTCCGTCGAGTGGGGTCTGCAATAGCCAACAGCAATCAGCGACCGCAGGAGCTTAGCTGTGACCCTGTGGACAGAACAGCTATTGGCGCGACCCTCGGTGAAAGCCACGTTCAGAACGAACGGGAGGTTCCAGGCCTGTAAGCTCAACTCTCCATGAGCCCCATCTCATTTCCTCTCTCTTCTAAAATACCTGCCAGATGGGACAGAAAGTGGTAGAGGCAGAGGTGTCTTGTGGGGCTCCCTTCCCTCTCAGCTGAGCTATCTGGGCTAGGCCCTTCAGCCAACCTCCATTATGTTGTCTTCCTAGGGGCAGCCGTAGCTTTTAGCATTCCCTGAAGATTTTGGTCATCCCTGTCAGACTGCTGATACTGTAACGGAAGAGGCTGCTTCCCACCCATCTGAAACAGAAGCCACAGACTTGCCTGGCTTTCCAAGGGGAGCGGCTGTGTCCACAACTACCATCATGCCCGACTCATGTCAGATGTGCAGCAGATCATGGGCTAAGATTGGTGCTTCTCTCCGTGGTGAACCAGGATTCCCGAACAAAACATTCATTATGATGACAGTGAACACAAGTATTTCAGGGGCCAAGATCTGCCAGAGATTCCAGTTTAGACCCTGGCATCTTCAGAAACCTGACCAATGTGCTTCTCCTTCCCTCTCCATATGGGATTTCGGAGATATTCCTGATACTGTCTCTGTCTCAGCCATGGCACAGGAAAGCATTCATCTAGTGAGAAAATGATTCTATAAATATTCTTTTTCTACATGCTGTGAACTGCTGCCTCTGTTCTGCAAGCAGGCAAGAAAGGGGCTTGGTTCTTTTTTCTCCAGCCTCAGCAGTTCCCTTGGGTGGGTGGTTAGCAACAGAGGGAAAGCCCCCCCCCCCAGTGCCAGGAAGGGGGAACTGGCGATGCTCATTGGATGTCTTGGTAAAAGCAGATCAGTCCAGGCTGGTGGGCAGTTGAAAAAGAGGAAATGACCCTATTGGTGCTTGAAGCCTAGATGTTGTCATGAGGGGCAACTGGAGGCGTGGGGGTTTCTGCGTGAGGACAGATCTGTTCCCAATAAGGGTGGGCCTGGGCATGTTTCCCTGCAACAGTCCATCACCCTTCAAACCCAAAGGCCCTTCGGGGCAGAGAGCTGCCTCCTCCCTCTCCCGTGTGGGGTGGTGGCTCCCGAGGGGCAGGCAGGCAGGCAGCCTCTATCCTTGGCCCTCTTCCTCTAGGGGCCACTTCAGCTGATGAAAGTGAGGGGTGCTTGAAGGCACCGGAACCCTTTCTGGGAATGACTCCCAGGGAGCCACTGCAGGAGCTGCCAGGCTCATCCTGGTTGGGGGGGAGACAGGCCGGGGCCCCCCACGGCCTCCTGGGGTGCTGCTGCTCTAGCCCGGCTCCCGTGCTGCGTTTCCGGCCATTTTTGGTTTTCCTTGAGGGGGGGGTCGCCGTGGCCGGAGGTTGAGGCGGAGGGCCGATGAGAAGCCTCAGTTTGGGGGCAGCGGAGAGGCCGGCGGTTTTCTGGCCTGGGCTTTCCACCGCGGGCCGCCAGTCGCGAAGCTGAGGCAGGGCATGGAAGTGGGACAGCCACGATCTTCAGGACCCTGGATAGAGGCCGCGCTGTTGAGTCGGGCAGCCCCTCTGGAGCCCCGCTCCGGCGCTGCCTGTAGAAGGTGGACTTCAACTCCCATCATGCTCTGCCAGAGCGCGGCTTCTGTCCTAGTCCATTGCCACAGTTCTATCTGCACTTTCCTAGCTCTCGGGGCTTCGCCGGCTTGATTGACGGCCGCAGCTCCCGCCCTTTCTCCTTAGTGCCGCCCGAGCTGACGGGCGCTTGTTGTTGTTTTCCCAGAGTAGCGCGGTGCCTGCTGGAAAACGTAGTCCACGGATGGGCGAGAGGGCTGACGATTACCGGGCGGGCGGGGAGTGATGACTCGCTTTCCCGTGGTGCTTTGCGCGGCAGCGGCCTGCAGGCCTGCCTGACGGGCGACACAGCGGGGCGACCGCCGCCAGCTCCTGCCCTGCCATGGGCTCCCTGCTCAGCCGCCGCATCGCCGGCGTGGAGGACATCGACATCCAGGCCAACTCGGCCTACCGCTACCCGCCCAAGTCCGGTGAGGCCCGGCGGGGGCTCCTCTGCACGGGCGCCGGCCGGGAACCCTTCCCCGCTTCGGGGTGGGCGCCGGCCGGGCTTCCTGGGCCCCGGTGGCCTTCCGGGCAGCGGTCCTTGTGGGGCGGAACAGAGCTTCCGTGGCGTGGGGCAGTCTATCTGAGCCCGAGCAGCGGGTTGCCAACGCGGCCGCGGAGGGAAAGGAACGCGGGGCTCCCCGCCGAGCGAGCCGGAAGGGCCTTGGAGGCGCCCGGGGGCCCCGCGGGAAGCAGGGCCGCGCGTATTCAGACGGCAGCCGCCGGTGGGCCGGCTGCCCCGCGGCTGGAGTCGGCCGGAGGGTGGCGGGGCCCGCGGGAGGGCCGGGGAAGCCGGGTCTGGGCCGCGGAGAAGCAGGAAGGTCGGCCTTGGAAGGTTTTCTTCCTTTCTTTCCCTCCCTCCCTCTCTTCTTCCTCTGGACATCAGGCAACTACTTTGCCAGCCACTTCTTCATGGGCGGCGAGAAGTTCGACATGCCACATCCCGAGGGCTACCTTTTTGGGGAGAACATGGACCTCAACTTTCTGGGCAACCGCCCCGTCCAGGTCAGCGCAGGCAGCCGTGGGAACTTTTCTCCTTAGGACCTGGGTTTTATTCGGGATCCAAATGAACTGGGGGAAGGTATATCTAGGGGATAAATTAATATTTATATATTAATTTTATGTATGTGTTTAAAAAAATAGTTCTTGTTTAAAATTTGCACCGCATTAAAAAACATAAAACACTGAATGTGGGAAATATTGAATTTCAATTGATGCTTTTTTCTAAGTTATGAATTTGAATGCAGTTCTGTTTTTATAGTTAATGGTATAGTAAACTCATAGTGTGCTGGAACATATCTCAACGAGTTGGCGTCACGCCAACTAGAGAGTCCAGCCAGGAGTGAATCTAGCATATAATGCTAAATGAGCTTCAAAGTCTTGGACTGACAGGGATATGCCTGTTACATGGATGCATCCCCAGGAAAGCCAAACCACCTCAACCATAGTCCTTTTGTTTTTTTTGGGGGGGGGGGTAATTCTCCCATCCTCTTTGTTTGGACCACATCATGCTGCCCGTCTGCCTTTCACCCTGCCTCACAGACTCTTGGTTTGTCTTTTCAGTTTCCCTATGTGACCCCAGCCCCTCATGAGCCAGTAAAGACCCTTCGGAGCCTGGTGAACATCCGTAAAGACTCCCTGCGTCTGGTCAGGTACTTCAAGCCAAACTGTGGCGGTTGGGAGTTCTTCCAGCTCCTGGGATTGGCTGCCTGTTTGGCAGGTTTTGTGATCCGATTCCTGCCAGGGCTGCCTATTGGGGGGGGGGGTTGTTTTTCCCTTTGCATTGCAATTCCCTTACCACGTTTTTCATTCTTTGCCAATGACTGGCAGACTCTTGTGGCCAGAGTCGATTTGGTTTGAGCTGTGGCATTCCAAATGCTCGTTGTGCTGCCCAGCCTTTGAGGCTCTTCCTGTCTGAAGGCCTCTCATAAATGGTCAGGCAGCTGGGAGTTGCACTGGTTAGTTGGGAAGGAAGCGACCAAGAGACCCAAGTAGAGCCTGGCAGAGAAATTAAGAGAAGATGAAAGGTGAGATGGGCATATATGCTGATCAGGGACTCTGTCCCCAGCTATTTAAGAAAAGAAAAACACCTTTTTGTCTAGTCTTGTTACTATTTTATATTTAAAAAAACAAGTAACAAGTATTAAAGAACTCTTTGAAGGCACCTTAGCAGAGATTGCCAACAGTGTAATTGCAGGGCAGTTACTGTAACAGTATTTGGAAAAGGCTGAGAAATGTAAGGAGGTTGAGAGATTTCAGCTGCCGAATCAACCTTTTGCCCATCCGGGAGATGCAGTGGGTGGATTTTGTTTCTCTGCTGACTTAACTTTCCTTGGTGCAGGTACAAAGAAGATGTTGACAGCCCCACAGAGGAGAACGGGAAGCAGAAGGCTTTATACAGTCTTGAATTCACCTTTGATGCAGATGCCCGGGTGGCCATTACCATCTACTGTCAAGCAACAGAGGAGCTGATGGGTGGCATGGCTGTGTGAGTACAGGGACTGGGGGGTTGGGCAATGAATGGGCCTCTTGGATTCACTTTGTCCCAAGTCTGGCTTCTTTTGGTGGAGCTTCTGGAAATGTGAACGTTGCTCAGTTGTCTGCAGCTGATAAGTGGCGGCTCCCAGACTCATTTGCAGAGATGGGGGTGGGGGTGAAATTAGGAGAGGTTGGGGCCTGTGGGCCCAGGTGGAGCGAAGCACTGCTTCCTGGGGTGGCGCCTCTGACCTTGTCCCTCACCTGCAGCTACAGCACAAAGAATCCTTCTCTGCAATCGGAGACGGTGCACTACAAGCGGGGAGTGAGCCAGCAGTTCTCCCTGCCGTCCTTCAAGATCGACTTCTCCGACTGGAAGGATGAAGAGGTGACTCTTCCGGCCTTCTAGCTGCTTTCCGAATAGATGAGAGTCAGGGCAGTTTATGATTTGGGAGAGGTTTGGCTTCCTTGGTCTTTCTTCAGGGCTTTGGATGCAAAGCCACTGGGTTCATGTGGCACCAGAGCCAACCTGCCTGGCTCTGGGAAATCAGTCCAGTTGTTGGACCCAGAGGGAGGAGCCGAGAGGGCAGGAAGGCAGTGTCAGCCTGGCCTCGATTGCATCTGCCACGGCTCCATTGCTCTGCCCGAGGAGTGATTTTGCCCCCCAACACAGGAGGGGCAGGAGATGAATGAGCCAGCATGTACTCGGATGCCTCTCAGATAAATGTTCTGCTATGCTCTCAGTCTGTGGCTAATATCTTGGCCTTTCCTTCCAGCTGAACTTTGATCTTGACCGGGGCATTTTTCCAGTGGTCATCCAAGCCACGGTAGACGAAGGCGATGGTATGAGGCAGATTCGTGCCTGTAGTTGGGCAGCACCCCTTGGGGCTATGTCAGTTGGGGGGGTTGAAAAGCAGGGCTAAAGGGGCTTGGACAGCCACTTGTTGAGTGGTCTGAACTCCACTAAAACTGGCAAGGGTGCCTTTCAATCATTTGGGATGTTTGGAAAGAAGGGCCTTCCCGTTCTGCTAGTCTCCTGCTGTCCTGCAGAGAGACATCCCAGCATTAGCTGCTCCCTTCAGTCCTTGGGATTTGTCCGTTTTGCCCCTATCTCAAGAAGGGAATCCCTTGCCACCCCCACCCCCCCATCTTGGTTGGGAGAGCCCAAGTGGTCTCCAGCAGAGGTTTCACCTAGCAAAAGGGGTGAAGACTGTCTCCTCCTGGCTCTGAGGCATAGAGTTGGCCCAGCTGCTGGACTCCTAGCTGGATTCTCACAGGCCTTATAATTGCCTCCTAGTTGTTGTGGAAGTGACTGGCCATGCCCACATCCTCTTGGCTGCCTTCGAGAAGGTAAGAGGTTCTCTTGCAGGATTCTGGATTCCTTCCCCCGTTGGCTAATGGCAGCCTTGTCCAGAGCTTTGATGTGTACCTTTAAAGTGCAGCCTGGTATCTGGAGAGTTGGTGGTCTCCATTCTAGTGGTTGCAGGTGTAAACTGGGTTGGATTGCTTCTTAACATCCCAGGTGCTGTTTTGACTGTTGTGTTTTTCTGCTACAGCTGGAAACATTTGCATCTCCTGAGCTTTGGGTCTTGTTGCAAATTCAGGAATTTATGCAGCAACCTCAGAAATTCGGTTGGGGGTTTCCGTTGCAAGCAACTTGGGCTACTTATATTCTCTTCCAACAGGGTTAATCTGTCTCCCTTCTTTCTTGCTCACTAGCACGTTGATGGCAGCTTCTCTGTAAAGCCCTTGAAACAGAAGCAGATTGTAAGTCTTTTCCTGCAATCCTGGGGGGTGAGGGGATAGTGGCAGTGGGCTGCTCCATGGGAGCCCTTCCTCATGCTCACTTACTCCCTGGTTTTGACAGGGCAGCAGGGGGCACCGGGGATTCTGGCCTCGCAACTTGGCGGCAGGGAATTGCCCAGACTGCCCCCCTCACCACCATCCCAGTACTGGCCAGGATGCTGCTCCAGAGCCTCTGAGCTAGGCCTGGCAGCAGGGAGGAGGGGCGGGACCACAGCTCCCTCTCCACTTGGTCTGGGGGTCAGGAATGTTTGGGGGCCCTGCCATAGAGGGGGTTAATTCTAGGCCTGGACTACGCACCCCTTGCTGCTGGAGCTGAGCTTGGGTCCCTTCTCATTCCAGGTTCAAAGACGGCTTCAAGCATTCTTTTTGACCCAGATCTTGTGGGGCTATTTAGAAAAGCTTTTTTAGTGGGTTTTAGTCATTTTTCCTATGTAAACAAGAATTTGGAATCTGCCTGGAATGGGCAGGGACATGTCTACTGGTAGCCGGTGCTTGAGTGTCTGCTTGTCCTTTCCTCCCCACCCCCCCTGCAGGTGGACCGGGTGAGTTACCTGCTGCAGGAGATCTACGGCATTGAGAACAAGAATAACCAAGAGACCAAGGTAAGGAAGGGAACCCTAACCCTCCCCTCCGGGCACTTGTCAGCCAGGAAAATGCTAGATTAGTTGTCCCAGGTTTCTTAGTCTGCCCAGAGGACCCCCATCAGGGCTGGGAGGGGGCACTCCAGCTTCTCTGCCTCTCCTGGTGAGTGGAGGCTCTGGATGGACGGAGGGGTCCCTGCTGTCCTGGCTGTAGGGCATCAAATTAGCTGTGTCCACCAGAGAGGCCGACCACTTGGGAGATGTGGATGTAGGAAGGTGAGAAGGCTCCCAGCTAACCCCCCACTATGTCCCCTGACAGCCCTGCGATGATGAGAACAGCGACAACAGCAACGAGTGTGTGGTGTGTCTCTCAGACCTGCGGGACACTCTCATCCTGCCCTGCAGGCACCTCTGTCTGTGCAACTCCTGCGCCGACACCCTGCGCTACCAGGCCAACAACTGTCCCATCTGCCGTTTGCGTATGTGTGGGGGAAGGGGCCCATGGAAGAGGTCTCCCCTCCCCTCCTCACAAACTCCCCAGACAGGCCGAAGGGTGGGTCCCCTTTCAGGTGTACAGCGGAGGCTGCCAGAAGGGTAGGAGTCCTCCAGAGGTCTGACCCTTTGCCACCCCCGATGCCTCGGCCAGTGGGTGCTTCGGCCGCCAAACAGCCAAAGGACGTTTCTACCTTCTCCCGCAGCCTTCCGTGCGCTGCTGCAGATCCGGGCAGTGAGGAAGAAGCCGGGTGCCTTGTCGCCACTCTCCTTCAGCCCCGTCTTGGCCCAGACTCTGGATCGGGAGGAGCAGTCGGTGAGCCAGAGCCCCGGCAGGGCCCTCCCCCCCCAGGGTCCACACTTCCCCCAACTTCCCTTGGTCAGCAGGGAGGCTTTGGTCCTTGTCTGGAAGCCGTGAAAGTGGCCGAAGACTGAGGAAAGCCGCTGCCCACCTAGGGACGCCTCTTTGGAAGGAAGTTTAGGGTGCCAAGATTATTTTTTTTATATTTTGCTCTGTTTCAGTCCCTGTCTGAGGTTTTTATTTTCGATGTTCTGGCCAACTTTGAGGGTTGCCCTTAAAGGTGGGATTTGTGTTACAAATTCAGGCTTTGGCAATTTCTTGTGTGGTTGCGAGAGCAGAGCTAGCCGGGTGCTGGTTCCCGTTCACACATTGGACTGTCCTCCTTGCTTTCCCAGTGCTCGGACAACATCCCCCCAGGGTACGAGCCCATTTCCCTGCTGGAAGCCCTGAACGGCCTGCGCTCCGTCTCACCCTCCATCCCCTCGGCTCCCCTCTATGACGAGATCGGCTACTCTGGGGTGCTGGACGGCCTCCCTCCCTCCAGCAGGCCCCTGGGGGGGCTCGACCGAGGAGGCCTGGAGAGCAGCCACTCCAAGAGCAAGCACAGCAAGTCTCCGGACAGGTGAGCGGGCCGAGGGCCAGCCCAGCCCAGCCCAGCTGGTCCCACAGGCCCCTCCTGCTTCCCTTCGAGAGGGGGAGCTCTTGCCTTTCCCTAACGGCCACTCCAGTCTCCCACCCCCCTTTTTGCAGTGCTCTCCGCTCCCCCTCCTCCCCAATCCATGAAGAGGACGAGGAGAAGTTCTCGGAAGAGCTGGCCCTGGAGCCGCCTGTTGCTGGGACGGGGCACATCCTGTGTGAAGAAGACAGCTCCCCTGAGGTGAACATCTCTCTGTTTTAGAAGCGTTCTTGTATCCTCTTCCTCCTTGGAGCAGTCAGCCCAGCACCATGGTTTGTGGGAGGACGAGGGCCGTGTTGAGGAACAGCCAGGTGTGTCTTGGAGGCTGAGCTCTGCCCCCCTCCCCCAGGGCCCCCAGGCCTTCCCTGGTGCAGGGCCGGGCCTTCTTGGTTCGCTCCTGAACAGGGAGATTCCTGGGGAGACAGTGGGCACAAGCAGATGTGCCACGGGGTCAAAAAGGATTTGCTTTCCTCGGGAGCCTTATCACTAGGGGTGGGGATCACTCTGATTCCCAAGAGATCTTCTCTACTTCTTCAAGTCGGCAGCCCAAGTCCTGGCAGAAATTGAGGGGCAGATGATAGTTTTCTCTGGGCTTGGAGTCTTCCCAAGGGTTGCGGGAGGCCCTTCTGACAGGTGCTGGAAGACACTGCTGGAGCTTTTCCCTTGTGCCTTGCAAGTGTTTCCTTTGGGAAGGTGGACACAGGCACACAGCGTAAAACGAAATATGGGCACAGTAGAGCTCTCTATGTGACAGAGATGCAGAGGTAAGCTTGCCCTGTTCTCGTCTCCTCCAGAGCCTGGCAGCTGAAGAAGCCACGGTGGTTGCCGCCCTGCCACAAGGTGAGCCTGCTGGGGACTCGGGAGCCTTGCTTTGTGCCAGGGCTGCTGGGGGATAGGTAATTCCCTCTTGTGGAGCTGAGCCCAAAGGCCCTGGTAGAGAAGAGCCACGGGACAAAAGACGGGACGAACGCAGAGACACCTGCTGTGTGCAGAAGACCCTGGGCCAAAGGAGGCTCCTGGGCAGCCAGAGGGAGTGGGTTGGGGCCTGCCTCAGTTTTTTCCAGTCCCAGTGGGCTTCCTCTGCTGTCCCCCAGGTAGCCAGGAGCTTGTCCAGGAGAGTAGCAAATCTTGTGAGGCCAAGGTCCTCCGGAAAATGGAAAGTGAGCTGCCTGCTGATGTCTACCTGCCAGGTAAGGGCCCGCAGGGCACGTAAGGAGTGCAGCCTGGGTCTTGGGGCTCCTTCCTTGCAGCTGACAGGAAAGAGCCCAGCTTCTTTCCCCTTCCTTTTCCTGCTTTCCTTGCTTCTGTAACTTCCTGGGGGCTGGGTCTGCCCACTTGGCCCTTCTAGCTTTCCTCCACAAGGAAGATGGAGCCGCTGCAGGCACCTTGCAGGTCAATGTAAGAGGCCCAGCTGTGTGTTCTGGGTCCAAAGAGGGCAAGAAGCAGTGGCTCAAGACGGGGCCTGGTCAGTGTCTGTTTGCGGGCAGGGTGGGGCAGATGGGAACCATTCCCTCTTGGAGCACCACGTTTGGCCAGGCAAGGGACGTCATCTATTCTGAGCTTTTTTTTCTAACTTCTCCCTCCTTTCTGTCTGCCCTCCGGCCCTGCCCCGCCTGGGCAGCCCTTGGCCCGGATGCCTGCTCTGTTGGGATAGAAGAGTAAGCCGGTACGTCTTCACTTTCCTTCCTGCGCGTCAGCAGACACCTTCTCCGAGGCTGGGCTGGGAAAGGGCAGCCACAATTGGGTGGGTGCTCATTCTCGGCTGCAGGAAGCCTCGAGTTTGGTTGCCCCCTTCTGCCCATCGCCATCCAGGGAGGATGAAACGGGCCCGGCTTTTCCAGCATCTTTGCAGTACCCAAGCAGCTTCTCTCTGCAGTTTGGCTCCCTCCAGCCTCCCTGCAGCCCCAGGAGCATCAGGGTGACCACACTGCCGAGCTGCCTGTTCCCTTCTCCAGGGTCTTCTGACTTCACCGGTGCCCTCCCAAACCGTGGGAGCAGCAATTCCGGGCAGCCCTTCCTTTTCCTTCAGCCTCACCTCTGTGTTGAAAGTGGGCCAAACCTGTCCTAAGTACCTGGCCGAAGAATCAAACTCCAAGCACCGAGACCACCCACCTGCAAGAAGCCAGCCCCCCTTTCCCCTCCCTCCTGCCCAGAAGGGACACAGCTTCAGACACAGCAAGATGGACACATTTGTCTTCTTTGGGCCGGTCTCAGGCCAGCACCCTCTCTTTTCTGGATATGTGTCTCTGTATAGACATGCATGACCCCTTTGTAGTCGTGATGGGAAAGGCCTCTTCCTGGTCTGCTGCCATGGACTGTCCTCTCCCCAGTGGGGACCCTTTTCAAGCCTCTGCTCTCTTGCTTAACTTAACCATTCTTGGATGCAGTCAGCCACTTGGGGCCTCTGCAAGAGCAGCTGGGGTGAAGTGGCTCCCCACATCCAGGCCTGCGAGTTACAGGGCTGTTCTTCCCATCTCCCCGCCAGGTGCAGCATCCACCACCTGCTGATTGTAGCCACGGTTCTGGGACTTTCTCCCCCTCCAGGCCGGCCCTCATGACTTGTGCAGGAGGTCCCTTACTCTGCTGCCAGCCACTCTCCCCTGCCCTCCCCACGAGTCTCTTCTAGTGCCTGTCTTCTTTCCACACCTAGAAGGTGTGTTCCTATATTTATAGTAATAAACCTTTTGGTGTCACTTTCTGGTGATGCTCATCATTTGGAGCAAAGGAACGGAGCTGTTGGCTTGTCAGTTGTTTGAGATAATCCAGAGCAGGAAACCAAAAGGGACTGTGGACACTTCCACATCCTAGGCC
This sequence comes from Protobothrops mucrosquamatus, assembly GCF_001527695.2. Lineage (NCBI taxonomy): Eukaryota > Metazoa > Chordata > Lepidosauria > Squamata > Viperidae > Protobothrops > Protobothrops mucrosquamatus. Next base: position 332,114 of record NW_015386439.1, read on the forward strand.
TTCCTGGAAGCAGAATTAAAAGGTTTTGGCAACTGAACTGCCAAGAGGGGTTTGTGTTTAAAGTGAATGATGGTTGCCCAGGCTGTTCAGTAAACAGAAGGCAACGCCAATAGCATTTTGGGCAAAAATGGTATTTTCCTTTATTCACCATCTCTTAATGGACAAAACCCAGATTTAGAAAAAGCTGGATTTCCTGCTCTGTAGAAAGCAGAGGCTGCTCAGGGAGCACAAATCTTACTTAGCCCTTCCCTGCCTTGCCCTTCATCTTCTGCATGTTGGCAAGTGGAGGACTGCAAGTGTGTTGAGTGAAAGTGTCAGACTTCACCAACCACTTCCACACCTGACACATCCCTCTGGCAAACAGCAGGGCTAAACCTCTGGCTTCAGTGAGTGCTGGGGAGGGCTACCCTATTCTGTCCCCCAAATCCTGTCCTCCAGAGCAGCACGCTGCAGATGAATAGGATCCAAATTCCCCCCCCCCCCAGTGCCATTCAATTCAGTTTCCGCAAAACTCAGCACCCTCCTTCCACAGCCAAAATTTTAACCCTAATTTCACTGCTTCTACTTCTGAGGGTTCAGCTGCTGGGAGGATTTGCAAGAAGAGCGTTTCCAGTTGCATCTCCTGGAATCAACAGCCCACTATTTAAAGACAGACTTCAACTCCCTGTGATTATTTCTGAAAGAATTACTAGCTGGATACGGTTCAGTGCAAAAATGGAAGAAAGGTTGCCAAAATCTGGTCTCGCTCAGTGCTCCCGCTAAGTTCCACTTCTGCTGCCCAGCTGACTTGCTGCTCCCAGAGCATCTCCGCCAAGTTTAAAGACAACACTGGAGAATCACAAAAAAAACAAACCATTTTAATCCAAGACATTTAAAATGAGTGGCTGACGTGCTGTTCAATAAATAAGGAGACAGGCTAATACAAACGCCTTTAGGGGAAGGAAGGAGAGAATTTGCTTACACAACAGGCAGGCATAGAGGAAAGATGGAGATGCACTATTCAGAAATCATAAACCGAAACATCGATGAAACTGCATTGTCGGCATTTTCAAGCAAAAGGTGGTTTAAAAGGACAAAACCTTTCAGGAAGATGCTACGCTGTGCCTGGCATTTAAATGGTTCTTCCACTTGGAAGACAAGATGCCACAGGCCTCTGGCACAAGCCACAACAACATTGCTGGCATCGTGATGTGGCCTCACCAACTGAGCAAATTCTGAAGGGTGTTCATTACATCATGATGGTGTCGCTTGCCCCCATGAATGGCTCTTGGCCCTTTCCTAACCTTTTACCGCAGACGGTGCCGTTAGGGAGATGAAGGGGTCCCGGGAGAAGGGCAAGCTCCGCCTGAAGCACTCGCAGATTCTCGTAGGCCAATTTGCCTTTGGCAGCACAACCAGCCCCTCTGCTGGGAGCAAAGAGCAGCGGCTTCATGCTGCTCCAAGCTCTGCAGGGCACAGCGCTGCTCCATGCAGCCAGCCAGAGGCAAAGCTTGCCAGCCATAAGCAAGACTGGAGAGGCCTGCAAGCGCCCCTCCCCGGTCTCTTCCAAAGCTCTTTTCCTAATTCAGTCAGTCTCCCCCACTCCTCACATGATCTGCCTAAACCCCCCAGGTCCAAAGAAGGGCTCCTCTTGAAGTGTCAGCTGAAGAGCCAAGGTGGGAAAACTCAGTTGATATTGGAACGCCTAGAAACGCAACCGCCCAGGACAGGCGAGGGAGCTTCCCAGGCTCTTCCCACTACAGACACAAGACGGGGATTCCTCTTTAGCGCTAAAGAAGGCACGTGCCTTCCAGAAGGAAGCTTGCACCAGATCAATTGGGTTATGTAAACTGCCCGTGCTTGGAGGTGCAGGTCTTGGGAGGTGATGCTACTTATCTATGCTGCAGGTACAGGAGGGGGAGGTTCCCCCAGAGCACCTTTCGGAAAGGCTCAGCACTCTGTTGGCCCTCGAGATAGCTGGAGCTCATTGATGAGTGGGGGAGCAGCCATGCTTTCCCACTGCTACTGTGGAGCCAGAAATGTCCTGCAAGGCTGAACACCTGGTCCTTTATCCCAAGAACTTACACCGGGGATGGGGACTCGCTTGTGCAAAACACCGCTGGCCCTACAGAGGCCCCAATGGGCTGAAAGAGCTTAAGATGGCACGCCCATTTTGCGAGGTGTGCTCAAACCTCCTGCCTCCGCTGAGGAGGAGCCCCACTGCAGTTGCCCACTGGGGCCCAAGGCAGAGGGAGGGAGAGCAGGGCAGCATCTTGGGCCCTGGCACGGGGGCATTTCCCCATCCCAGTTCCTCCCCTACTTCCAGTCCACACTTGAAGGCCACGTTCAGACTAGCGGAAAGCAAGAGATACAGGGTGCGTATGTCCTTCAGCACACATACATTTTAGCATGAAAGAACCAAGGGCTTCCCTGGGCATCAACTGCTCAGCCAAGGGAGGCGTTCCTGCAAGTGAGATGCCGAGCAATGGCCACCCAGGAGGCCTCAGCTGCCAACAGTCCCCTCAGTTCTAAGGCGCCCCTCGTGCCAAGCATCTTCCCACTGCAGAGAGGTTGGTTGGGGGTAGAGCAGCCAGGCCATTGCCCTGCAGGGCTGGGGCAGCAGAACTGCCCATTTTCCTTCTGCTCAGGCTGAAGAGGGGACAGTAGTAACAGCAGGAGGAGGAGGAATTCTGCCAAGTCCACAAACGGTTGAGGGTTGGAGTAGCTGGAGCCATGAGGGCTGTGCAACCGCAGGGATGCCGAGAAGGACTCCCTAGAAGAGAACCACGATTTAGGCCCATCGGTGAGCAAGCATCTGCTCTGCCAGCCCAGCCCAAACAAGCAACTCCACAGGAGCTGAGAAGTGCCCCCCTGCTTGTTCCAATCTGGGAGTCTTTTATGACACAGATTGTTGATAAATTAACTAGCAACGGTCACAGAGGGCAACCCTTCCAGGAACACAGCCAAACTGTTGGTCTGAGCCAGGCAGGAGCTATTTTCCAGATCTATTGTCATGAATATGCACCTCTTTAGCTCCTCGCCCCATTTCAATGAATTACTAAAAGCAAATTATTTTTCTATTACGAAGAGCTAGCAAGGCCATGCGTTTGGAAAAGAGAAACAGGGCAATGATGGTCATTAGCCTTGCATGTCCTGATCCACCAAGACCACAAAACCAAGTAATGAGAGGGCTGGGTCATTGCCTACCTTCAGGTCACATGGTCCGGCTATATTCAATGCCGCTCTTGGCTGAAATGCCCGACCACGGCAAAAGGCTGCAGAGGATGTTCTGGGCTTGGCGATAAATCCGCTGGGGAATTGTGCAGGGGCTCAGATTGGCCAAAGTTGAGCCGATGTGCTGAAGATAGTCAGTGCCCTGCTGTTAAGGAACTCACCAGATCAGGAGAGTAGCTAAAAGCCAGAAGCAGCAGCCCAGAGGGGATCATGTGGGCCAGCAGTTGCCCACGAGTGCCTTGGCAAAGTGTTGCAACCCAAACCTGACGATTTTGCTCTAAGTATCATGTCCCTGTAAAAAAATGAGCCTCAGACTTTGGCTTTTCCTCACCTGGACCCGGGAGGTCATTTTTCAAAACTCAGACTGGCCGAGGGGCAGCCAGATCATTAGCAAAGGATATAAAATTGTCCACGGCGGGTGTCCCCCATTGATGTAGAGGACATAAGTAAAGCCATCTTTGAGGACCCCTCTGATGGAATAATAGTAGGGCAAGTAATGATGCTGCTTAAAGTCTCTGTTTTCGTAGAAATGTATTGCCGTGTTGTTGGTGGTCAGGACGTGCAGGTAAATGGCCTTGCAGTGATCCTGGGCAGTGGTCGAAATGTGATCTTTCAGGCTTTCCAACAGAAGAGAACCTGCCACCAGACCAGCAGCCATGTTAGAAAGGACCAACCCTCCTTCTCCACTGTCATTATATTGGCACAGGATTTAAACTGATGGATTCATGGATAACTGGCTCTTTATCTGGAGCAGGAATTGCTGAATATTCCTTCGCCGCTGCCAGGCCATCCTTTTTCCATCCTGACAACCTTTAGGTCACACCGGGAATGCACATAGGACAGGGTCTTGCCAGGACAGTGGACACACCATTCAATTACAGAGTAAGTACAGTAAGTACTGTACAGTAAGTACAGTTAAGATCTGCATTTTAAAAAGTAGTGTGCATAATAACAATGCAGCTCTTGCTCTCCTGACACATGTACATAGCCAGTTTTTTCTATACCATTTAAATATTTGCAAACAATACAAATATTAAAAATACAGTTACCTATGCCATGTTTTCGAAATTCTTTCACCACTCCTAGGCTTAAAATGTAAGCAACTTGAGTATCAACTGGAAAGCCAGAAGCTAAAATATCACCATCCTAGAGAGAAACTCAAGAAAAAGACACAGTGAGGATACAGATATACCAAGTCTTTTTTTCAATCCTGCTCATTGCCTATTGGGAATGGTTGGAACAGGAAGGCAGGAAAGGAAGAATTGGGGCCCACTGGCAAATTTCCCCTTATGTTCAAAGGGTTAAAAAAAAAGAGGAAAGAAAACAGGAAGTCCCAAACAAACATTAAGAGGATAAAGAGTTAAAAGGGCAGACCATGAGGTCCGCCCCAAGTCTCTGTTACTGATGCAATCTGCACCCTTTAAAACTTCACAATAAAACCCTGAAGATTAGTGAGTTACACCATCATGGAAAGCACAAGAATGATTTGGTTGGGAGACCAGGATATGTGCAAAGGCCTAAGAGAAGCAAAGACTGTGCAGGGCAGAGCCTCACAATTTACCTCTTTGTGCACTTTGGTTCGGCTCTTGATCTCAGCAACTATCATGCCCACAATGGTGCCACGGTAAGTTGCGGCCAGAGAAAAAAACTTCTGGTTGGAGGTGATGTCCTGATACCATGAGTCAGGGTATCTATGGAAAAGCAGCACAGTTGTGAAAGGAAGAAACCAACGAATTTCACATATACAGGGATACCTATCTCAAACCACAAGCATCCCAATAAAAAGAAAATGTTGGTCATTAAACAGAGTAGAGACAATCTTTGCACTAATTAATTCCCATCAAAATATTTTTGTTTACTAGGAAAATTTCTGAGAAATTTCTAGAATTTATTTTAGTATTTAAAAATTTTAAAATACTAAATTTTAGTAGCATTTACTAAATATATCATGCAGGTTCCAATTTTATCAGAAAATGCAAGATGTTTCCAATCCGGTCTTTTAGGAACTGCACAATTCTGCATGTAGTTTCACTGGCACTCTCTAGCAACCCTTCAAAAACATGTGGGCTTCCTCCCCAGTGGTGCCCAATTCTGTGTTCATGACAGGCTCCCAGCAAGGCAATAACATCTAGATAGGGACAGACTGAATGGCCTTATTGCTGGGTAGGGAATTAAATGAGATGACATTTTCATGAAAACATTATCACCTCCAAATTGTCAATCTTAAGTGGAAACCCAGTTCTATGCTCCCTTTTACACAATTCAAGGACAGATTTCATTCTGGCCCAGCAAGTAGCTGCAGGCAGACAAATGCAACGTACTCAATGGGGAACCAATCACTACAGAGCTGTTTGACCGTGTCTATGTCATCATGACACAAAAGGCGAAGGTATATTTCGCTGAGTGCAGCTGGAGGCACCTCCTCTGTCATTCACACCTGCAAGGAAAAGAGATGCAGTTGGTGGGGCTGAGAGTTTTGTTGCTAAGGTCCTGTTCATCAGCCCTAGCCCAAATCAAGATGTTCTAATACTGCAGGAGTCCAGTCTCCAAAGCCACAAACCTGCTGTTATCTGCTTCTTTTGAGCTACAATCCTTTTTCACAGAAAATTAATGATAAATATTAAGCCAGCGAGGTCTGATGGGCTAAGTAGGCATGGCTAAAACAATGCTAAAGAAAATGTTGTAATAAGACTAAACTAACTGACCAAGTAAAAGAGAGCAAGAGTACATGCACCTTACATGAGATGGTAAACTGACACTTCCCTCTTGAACAAAAATGCCAAAAAGCCACATTAGTTACATGATAAAATTAAAACCCAGCCAGGAAGCTGGATGATTAGAGCTATGTTGCTATTTCATAAAGCACTATAAATAAATAACCATGTACACCTACAGCAATAGACATTTGCCTGTCAGGATCGAGGGAAATTAAAAATGCATGAATTCAGAAATACATTGCGGTCAGTTGTACAGATACATGCAAAGGAAAACAGCAACACTGCTCATCTTTATTCTCTCCAGAACATCTCTAGTTACTCAAAGCATGAACGGTTTACCGTTGATGTATTTAAATGCAAATTTCTATTGCCCGCATAACACAACTGAACCCACACTTTCTTATAAATCAGCCAAGTCCTCCATGCCCCCGGGGACCAGGCAACAAAACTGCCATTAAGCCGGTATTTCCCAACAAGCTTTACAGAAGGGGCTTCTCTTGAAAAGCGCACCGGGCGGACCAGGTTCCCCGCCCGATGCGAAGCAGCCCCGCTCAATGATGGATGGGCGCCCTCAATAAATCCAAGGGCCCCAAAGCCCTTTTATCCCGTTTGCTCTTGGCCTCTTGGCTTCTTTGCCCTTTGACGCCGAGGCGGAAGTCTCGGCCGCCGCCTTCCGCAGCTCTTCTTTCTTCTCCTCGCCCATCCCAGCTGGGAGCTCGCTCGGACCTTCGGGGCAGCGGGGGTCCTCCTGACCCCGGGAAACCCCTGGCCGGCGAAGAGGGGCAGCCAAGCAGCCCCGGAAAAGCCCCGTCCCTCCCGGGAACGGCCTTGCACGGCAGCCGGGACCCCTCGAAGGCCAGCGGCTGCGGGGTGCCGGGCTGTGAGCGGAGCGACCGCGGCTCTCGCCCCGTCCCCGGGGAGAGCCTCCCGCCGCGGCTCCGACCCTGCGAGAAGCGCTGCGGCCCGCCGTGGCCCAGGCCCCCGCCGGGACGGCCCCCCTCACCTGAGAAGGGGCGGCGGCTGCCCCGGCTCCTCGCTCAGCGCATCCCGGACCAGACGCAGCGAGGCGGCGGACCCCGCAATAAGGCGCCGCCCCATTGGCCGCCGCAAAGGGACACCTGACTCGCGTGACCCGAGGAGGCGGGCAGGCGCAAGCGCAGTCCCTCCGCCGTGAGCGCCGCTCCGCCCGGGCGAGCCTCCCCATCCGCAAGCAGTCTACCGGTTGCGGCCTCCGCCTGGGCCCGTCAGTCTACCTCGGGGCTGCTCCTGACCGTGGAACCTCCATCGTTGCCGTTCTCGCTCGAAAGCTGGCACTGCTTCGCCCGGACAGAGACCGAAGCCCAGGAGGGCAGTTCAGCCCCGCTTATCGGCGGAGAAATCCCGGAGTTCTTAGTCCGATGACTCTAAACGGGAATAAATCCGAGTCTGACCTTCCTTCTAACTTGCACTGATATGCAGCCTATCGATTTTCATCTCCAACTACAAATAAATCAGTAAATGCAGCAGCCCTCGGTGGCATCAGAAGCAACCTTCAGAATTACCACAAAACAGGTCACTGGAATAAACAATCTTTAAACTTTGTTGCATCTCAAAAGAGAAATACGTTTTATCACTTTGGAACCTCTGTCCTAATTACATACCTCCAAATTATTCATGGATCAGACCAGAAGGCTGCTTCCCAAAAGCGATTTGGGCAAAATGCCTACTCTTCTCTGCTGCAAAGCCAATTCCTTCCGTTTTGGTTAAGAAATATATAAGCCATGAATGCATATTTCAAAGAATGAAAGAACGTTGCTGTTTAAGTCAGGAAGCAATCTGGCCTTTAAAACAAGCTATTAACAAATTTGTGATTTCTGTGCAACTTTAAGGGTTCAATGAACAGGAATACTGACGTCTCAAGTCCAGTGATGAATCGGGGCCCAGAATGCACCTCCTTCTCCTTCTAACCAAGAAATCCATTTAAGACTAGAAAGGCATCTCTTGATATCAGACACTTTAAAGGGGGGGTGCTTCTTTGCTACAAAATGTAAACTCTTCAAAGTGGGCCTCAACTTATCATAAATATTCCTAATTATAAGTTGTCAGCTAAGTAAAAAGATGTTTGCAGTGAACATTTTCTCTAATCAAATTTGGATTTACTATCCAACTCCTTCTATAGAAAATGCTAGAGACTGCAGGTTTTGAAGCAGAAATGTTGTTTAAAAATGCACTCAGGTTTTTCACATAAAAATTCATCAAAACAGCTTACAAAATGTGATCTAGCTATCATTTTGCCATTTTTACATAACTATCCATCCATTTTGTTTTGGGGGACAGGAAAAAAAAGGTTACCAAAAAGTTTCTTGGCAAAAAAACGAACAAACCCCACAATTTTGCCTTCCTCTACAGTTAGAAATGATACCAAGGCAACAGTAGGAAGGAAAAGACTCTTGCCCATTCAGAAGCTGGAATTGCACATCTTATGGCCAATCCATTACGCCTACATCGGGCTTAATCCCCCTTGTTAAATGTCCAGCACCATCAGTTCTCTCCTCTAAGAAAAGACAATCTCTTTCTCTAAGACCTGTTTCTCTAATAAATATAGAAATCCCCTCCATTCCCACCTCCCAAAATAATGGGCTCTCTTTCTAAGGCTTCCACAAGCCATGGAAAAGATGAAGTGTTGGACCAAGCTGGAGCCGAGCCTTCAGCGAATGGGCCGGTATGGAAACGCCACGCCTGGCATGAAGGCCTGAGCGGGGTGAGCGGCATGGGCAGGGTATCCAAGCGGAGGGGTATGGATGGGGGGATAAAATCCTGGGGGCAGAGCAGCGTGGGCTGGAGGTTGGACTGGACCCGAAATCACCAGCTGGAGCAAGCTGTGGAGGAAGGAGAAGAGACATGCCTCAGTGTGCGATGGGTTAGCATCGTCCCCCTGCCCCGCTTCTGTCAAGTATGGCACCCTTCCTTACTTGTTATGTGGCAGGCCAGAGCACACTGTCCTTAGATTCTCTGAAAGCAGAGGACAGAGTAATCAGAATAAGAAAACCAACATGGTCCGTCTGCTCTATTACCACTGCCCCAGCCGAGACTGCCCCAGGTGGCCTGACCGAAGGCTGCAGGAACAGAGGGGAAATCAGAAGCAGGAAGGAGATCGGGAAATGGAGATGCTCCACTCTGTCCTCCTTGTTCCTCTGCCTGAGAGCAAGGCCTTGGGCTGACCCTTCACATGAATACCTACCCCTTGTCCAAAGCAGCACTCCGGAGGCCATGGACACCTGCAAGACCTGGGCCAGCCGGTCCAGCGCCAGCTCGATCTCCTTGGCTGTGTGGACAGGGTTCAGCTTGTCAGAGAGAAGGCGCACGTCCTCCACCAGGGAAGCCATCTGCTCTCCAGTCACCAGCCCCAGGCGCCCATACAGGTTCTTCTCAGTCAAGTGGCCCTGAAGCAGCATCAGCACCTGGAGGATGCTGAGGTGCAGCCTGGAGTACAGCAGGTGGCAGTCCCCGTCAAGGCTGTCCGGCAAGTCCATTTTCCCACCGAGGGCCCCACTGGAGGGAGGCGGCTTCCGTCTCTTGTAAGCCAACGGGGCTTTCACACACCAGCAGATCAGGCCACAGAGTGGGGTGAGCTCCAGAAAGCCAAGGGGGGGGCTTGTTACAATTGGTGTGTTCAGAAAGGTGATCAGGATCAATCGGGGATCTTCGAAGATCCAGGAGACGACCATCTCCAGCAAATCAGGGGAAGGGATAAGGTCATCTGGAAAAGTGGGTAAAATGTTGGTGGGGAGGTAAGTTGATTCACATGTGGCTTGGCTAACATACGTAGGAACTCTTGGGTGGAAAATAGATTTAGATTTTTTTATCTTACCTTTATTACTTTTACAAGTAATTCAAGGTGGGGAACATAACCAATACTCCTATTTTCCACACAACCACCACCCTACGAGCTGAGTTGGGCTGAGAGACAGCGACTGGTCCAAAGCCACCCAGCCGGCTTTCATGCCCCCAGGGAGGCCTAGAACTCCCATCTCCTGGTTTCTAGGCCAGTATCTGAACTGCTACACCAAAGTGGATCTTGGTTGTTCTAGAACGGTTTGTGTTTACATATTCTAGAACTGGGGCACTAGCATCCCCTTACTTCCAGATGCTGCCTCTGCCATTGTCTGTCACGGCGTTTCAACAATGGCCATATTTATTTCACTACAACTGGTGAGAACCTCTGAGTACCATTTCCCTGTGAAACACCCAAGGCAGCTAATAAGGCAGGAAAGTTAACGAAGACTGAATCTGTGTTAACGAAGCAAAAGAAACACAAACACTCATACAAGTGGCATTTGGTAGACTAGAAGAGCCGACTGCTTAGTCACTACAAGGAACCTACCAAGAGGGTGGGGACACATCAGCACACCTTGAGGAAATCGGGATCCCCGGAAGAAACCCTGGGACCATGGGTGAGGTGGTTCACCCCTGGCCCTGACCAGGAATCTGGGGGCCTTTGTACACACACATTACAACGTCCCAGCCAGGTACACGCATTACGTCCGGCTGGGAATCGTGCGGCACATACAGGATGGCTGGACGTGGGCAAGCAGCCCCCATGGTCCCTCCGGCAGAGAGGAAGGTACCTGAGGACAGGTCGTAGAGCATGACGACGGCCGTGATGAACTGGCAACAGAATCGAGGGCTGGTGCTGAAGACGTGCTGGAGGGTCTGGACGGAGCCGGGCCCCAGGCTGCAGTAGTCGTCCACCAGGGCCCGGGCCAGCCTCACACAGTAGACGGCCGGGGTGCGCTGCAAGAGAGGGGCCAGGCCCGGGTCAGGGTGGGCGGCTGCGATGCCCGCCCCCCCCGCCCATCTCCCGGGGCCGCACCTGCAGCCAGGAGGCCACGCACTCGAGCACGGGCACCCGGCCGACGGCCACGGCCACGGAGACCAGCTTGCCCAGCAGTGCCATGCGGCTGTCGTCCGCCTTGTTGCCCTGCGGGGCGAAGAGCGCTGAGAAGACCACCTGCCGCACCGCCTCCTGGCTCTGCTCCTGGAAGTAGCCGCAGAGGGTCTCCAGCAGCTGCAGCTCCTGTACCGCCGTCAGCCTCTGCGGGCACAGCGGGGCGTCAGGCGCCGGCTGGACCCCGCCGGCCCCCTCGCGCCCAGCCCGCCCGCCCGCCCGCCGCCCACCTTGGGCTGCGCCCCGCCGCGCTCCTGCAGCGCCTGGAAGACGAACTCCTCCAACAGCTCCACCGGGCCCGCGTCCCCGGCCGGCAGCGCCGCCGCGCTCTGCAGCTGCCCGCTGACCAGCACGTCCAGGTGGTACAGCGCCTCTTTGGCGGCGCTCAGCGCGTCCCGGCGAAGCAGCGCGTGGCGGACCTCGCTCATGGCCGACCTCACCGCCGCCGCCGCCGCCGCCACCCGCCACCCGACGGCGGCCCGCCCGGGCCAAAAAGGGCGGAGCTCCGCAGCGCCCCCTGCCGGCAACGCCGCCCGCCGCGCGCACGTGGCCCGCCTGGCTCTGCAGCTCCGTCCTTGAGCGGGTGGCGCGGAGGGGGCGATGCCAGCCCGCCCGCCCGCCGGGAATCCGGGGAGGCCCGAGCGATGCCTCGGCCTTCATGTCCCCGCCATTCAGGGGAGCCGCCCCTGCCGGGCCCCCTGGGGCGCTGCCAGCTGGCCGGCTCGGCCCGGGAGCTGAGAAGCCGGCAGATGCGCTTCAAGGCCCCGATAAGGGTCGCCCCGATAAGGGCCTTGATCCGGAGCTGCGGCTGCGAGTGGGAGAGTCGTGGGCGAGGTGGTCCAGCCCAGGGGGGCAGAAGAGGCCAGGAGTTGCCCCTTCGAAGGGCTCCCCCTCTTCAGGGTGGCGCAGCAGCGCCCGTGCTCGGTTCCTCGGTCCTCCGCTGACAGAAACCGCCCCTCCAGCAGGCTCGGCACCTGCTCACTCCGGGCTGCTGCTTCCACGGGTACGGGCCCCTTTTTGGATTAATGAACACCAGTCCACGTGATCGGACTCAGCGAGCCCATCGAAGAGGAGGATGTTCGTGCCCGTTTTGTGTCCTGCCACCGTTGCTCTGCTCTTCCATGCAGGCATTTGGCATCAGGGTTAAAGTGGTTGATATACAAGCAACAGTCTGGGTGCTATCACTTGGGCAGTTGTCCCACATTTTCTCTGCCGTTGGTGCAATGCCCGTCTGCTGCGAGACTGTATTGCTGCTGACGTGGTCAAGAAGGGATATGCCCAATGCCAGCACCTGCTCAGATAAGGAACAAACAGCTACCAAGGCCAGGGGTCCAGCCTATTTAAGGGAGCTGGGAAATCAGCTACCCCACTAGCGGGACTGGACCTGTGCAGGTAAGGAGCAGCTCTGTCTCTCCTGGAACAGATTTCAAAGCCCCCCTTTGGCTAGCCCAGAGCATAAGGGGACCCCAGCACTAACTCCTTGGCTGGACAGAGGGAGCTGGATGTTCCCACTTAGACATCACCCTAGACCCACCTAGAGAGCTAGTTGGGGGCAGTGGTGAAGGTGCTGGCCAGGACAGGGTGAGTTTGGCCTTCAGTGCCTCTCAGATTGGTCCTTTGGTCCTCAGTTCTTGGCATGCCTCTCTGTGCCTTCACCTGGCTGCCTCTCTACCCTACTGCCTGCCAGGAAAACCGGCCCTAACAATTGGACGCAGCAGTGCTACCTTCAGAAATTCTAAGCCGCATATTGCGCAGGACGGCATCTGTCCAAAATCTTCCTGGGCAGAAATGTTCATTTCTCAGCTTGTTTTTAGCTCATTCACTGCCCAGCTGAGATGCTCGTAACCGCCAAGCCCTGGGGTATCCAACTCTGCCAGCTAACCAAGTGAAAGCCTTCCAAATTCTCTTCTGACTTTCCCCAGGGATGGTGAAGCACCCTCCCCTGCCCCAAATGTAAGCTTCTAAATCCCAGTGGAGTGCCACCTTCTGCAATTTGTAGCAATTCTGTAGCGTTCATGGACACTTGGAGTTATTGAGCGTGGCAAATGCCTCTGTTGTAAGTTTTCAAGCGAATCAAGCAAATTCCCCTTGCATTTGACTGATGGCTGAGCGTACCTGCTGCAGGAGGCTCATGTCACTATGAGCATTGTGCTAGGCCAGCTTTCCTTTTCACCCTGTTTGCATAATGTCCTGTCAACGCACCTGGAATGCTTCTTGGTTGCCCTGGAGGGGAATGGCAGAGAGTGCAAGGCACAGCATAAGAGAAGGCACAGCTGCCTCCTGGGGGCGCCATTATGTCACCTTCCTTGCTCCCTTGTCTTCTACAGGACCAGGCATGAAGACCTTCTTGCTGGCACTCCTTGGAGTGGCTTCACTCCTGCAGCTCACCCTCTCCCTGAGAATCGGCGCTTTCAACATCCGGGCCTTTGGGGACAAAAAGCTCTCCAACCAGACCATCTCCAGCTTCATTGTCAGAGTGAGTCGCTCTGGCTGCACTGGGGAGACTCCCATCTGGCAGCCTGGCCCACCGCCCTCTCGTGCCCATTCATGGCCTAGGTGCAGCATTCCTTGGGCTGGGGCCCCAGCTGCCTCAGAGCTCGCCTGCCCCACTCGGCCAGATCTCTCTCTCTCTTGCCCTGCAGCCCTCTGTTGCTGCAGACAGGCTCCTCTGTTTTGTCCCTCCAGATACTGACCGCCTACGATCTTGCCTTGATCCAGGAAGTCCGAGATGCTGACCTGAGTGCAGTCAAGAAGCTGATGCACCTAGTCAATTGGTGGGTTTCATGACAAAATGTGGAGCCCCCTCCATAAGCAGAGGGAAGGAGGGCAAAGCCTTGGGAACACTTTTTCCCAGTGGGTGGATTTTTCCTGGGGGGGGGGGGCTTGAGGAAGTACAGAGTTCAGCAGGCCTGGTGGAGATGACCTTCATGGTCTTTCCTCCCCAGGGCATCGCCAAATGCCTTCAGCTATCTGGTCAGCAAGCCTCTGGGGCACAACAGCTATAAGGAGCAGTACCTCTTCATTTACAGGTAAGGCCTCAGGTAAGGCCAGGTGGAAACAGATCATCCAGGCAGCTGTCAAGGAGATCCTGAAAAGCTCATCTGCCACCAGTCAGTTTCTGGATCTCAGCAAGTCTCCTTTTGCTCACTATTCTGTGCATTAGTCTCACACACACACACAAACACACACACCCCAGGCTTTGAAGTCCTTTACTGTTGTTGCTTTCTTTTGTATAGAGTAATTATTTTTCTGCTTTGTTCTTAATGGCCTCAGGCATCCTTGGTGGAGAGATGGGAGATCAATAAAAATAAATGCCCTCCATCTTGCCTTCCCCTCTGCTCCTCTCCCTCCCTGCCCTTCCCCATCTGCCCCTCCAGCTTCCGAGGGGCTGATCTTTAGCAGTGGGGGAGGACAAGGGTCACCGGAGGGGGAGAAACTGGTGGCTGCTGATTCTCTTGGTCCAGGCGGGACAAGGTCTCTCCGGTGGAGAGCTACTATTACAAGGACGGCTGTGAGCCCTGCAGCAACACCACCTTCAGCAGGAAACCCTTCATTGTCAAATTTGCTGTCCCTCAAGCAGGTGAGCAGCCCTGTGGTCTTGCTGGGCTTCTCGGGCAGCCTGCAGGCTTGGCAAGCCAGGCTGTGGCCCGCTGGCCTCTTGCTACAGTTCAGTGCAGCAAGGAGTAAAGGCTGGTGCAGGCCAAGCAACTTCTGGGGGAGGGGCAGCCCCACCCAGAAGTCCACAGGAAGTACCTGGGAAAGGCAGGCATTTAGGCTCGGGGGGGGGGAATCTCTTCTGCAAGCCACCTTTCCTTTTTGCCCCCCCCCCAGAAGTGAAAGAGCTGGTCCTGGTGCCCCTGCACGCAGCTCCTGAAGCTGCAGTGACCGAGATTGACGCTCTCTACGACGTCTACCAGGATGTGAAAGGCAGGTGGGGGGCCACGGTAAGCGCCTCTCCTGGAGGGGTTCTAGGGCCCTTCTTTCTTCAACACAAAGATGGTGGGCTGCGAACTGGTGGAAGAGTTGCCATCCACCCCAGTGCTGGGCAGGCACATCCTACTCTTTCCCCTGGCAGGATACTCTCCTCCTGGGAGACTTCAACGCCGGCTGCAAGTACGTCCAGGTGGAGGACTGGCCCTCCATCCGTCTGCGCTCCATCAAGGACTTCCAGTGGCTCATCCCGGACACGGCAGATACCACGGTGACCAACACCATCTGTGCCTATGACAGGTGGGGGCAGGAAGTAGCAGAGGGGGAGATGGCGTGCACCCTTACTGTTTCCTGCGCAGGCGGCAGCTGCTGCATTCAGTGCTTGCCAGCCAGCCATGGTTGGGACCGACTAGTCTTATCACCAGCCAGCTCTAATCAGAGACCTCCTTGGGAAGGCCAGGAGCAGCCTCAGAGCACTTACCTGCCAGGCCCAGATCCTAGGAGGAATGTACTCTTATTTGGGCAGGTGCCCAGCAAGGGCCTCCTGCCCCCTCAACTGGCACAGTTCCGTTTTAAAACCATCTCCCCTTGCTTCGTCTGTGATTAGCAACCCCATCGCCAGTTCACTTCACAAAGCTTTCTGCTCTTCCTGAGCTACCGGTCACCTTTCGGCTTCTTGTGCTCTTTCTCCAACGGTGTCTGGCTGCAGGATTGTGGCAGTGGGTTCAAAGCTGAGAGAGAGCATCTTGCCTGCAACAGCCAAGGTGGACAACTTCCAGAAGACCCTGAAGTTGAGCTCCAAGGATGTGAGAGTTTCTTCATAATTTCTGGGGGAGAGGAGAGAGGAGGGGTGAAACATCTGGCAGAGGTCAGGAGAGGTTGTCTGAACCTGAGAACTGCCTCTGTCCTTGGAACATCCCCCTCCCCCGACCTCTTTGACCCCTTCCAGGAGAAAAACTACTTTGTGAGTTGAAGCAGTTTGAGACCAGGGGATGAAAGCTTGTTTTTTGGATATGACTCCGAGCTCTGCCATAGCCTCCCTCATTACAACAGCGGGCTGGTGTTTCCAAAGTTCTCTGCTTCACCCAAATCTTGATTTCGAGACACATTATGGAAAGTTTGCTTTGTGGCCTGCTGCCCATTCTTAGACCACTCTTCACACAGCAGTGCTGAGCCTGATCCAGAAATTTGGCCCCTGCTCTGACATGTTTTTGCCCTTGGCAGGCCTTGGCTGTAAGTGACCATTTTCCAGTGGAGGTGACCCTAAAATCCACCTGAGCCCCCCTGGCCCAAGAAGGCCACATCCAGCCTGCAGCCCTGTCCAACTACTTCAAAGATGCTGCTCGGATTGCCTCGGAGCCCAGCATGACCCTTCTCAGACCCAGGCGACAGGCGAAACCTCAACAGGTTCTCTTTCTGACACAACAGAAGCTTAAATAATAAAAAGATTAGCTGCCTTCAAATGCTTTTATGGACTTGGTGAGTGACAGCAAGCTGCCAAACTGGAAACATTCATAGAGGGCAAATGAGCACCGGGAGAACATGGATGGCTCCCAGCTGCTAGGAAGGTGCCTCTGCCTGGCCACCCCCCTCCAAGGCAGCCAAGGGCACGTCCCTTCCAGACAGACTGCCCAGACCTTTCTGGGCCCAGGAACTGTGCAGAGAGAAGCTATGCAGCCTGTTGCCCACCCTGGCCTGGCTGCTGGCCGTTGGGACCTCCACCCAGCCTCCTGAAAAGTGCCAGGAGGTACCTTCATCCTGGATGCCTGAATGGCTGAAAGGGGCCATTCCACTCCCTGGGTTGAGGGGCTGCCCCCCCCCCACTCATTGCTGCCTTGGCTGCTCATCAAGAGTCCTCGCCCCTGGCAACCCCTTGAGGCTGAGCCCAGGTCCTTAGCCTGACTCCGAGGCCTCGGGTGATGGGGAAACTCCAGGACTGCTGTTGGCCAGTCATCGGGGCCAAGACCGGAGGTGCAACCCACACCGGCTCGAGAGATTGCAAACCAGGGGCTCGTTCCCAAGGCCACTCACATCCCGTAGAGCAGCCAGTTGTGCAAGGCGCAGCAGCCACAGCAGTTGTGAAAGATGGCTGGCCACTTCCAGTTGCTTTCACCCGTTAGCTCTTCCATCCCCCTCACCCGGTCAGCATCCACCCTGCTTCTGGGTTTGTGCACCTGTCAGGCAAATGGGCATCTTGGACACAAAGGCTGGACGCACACATCGGATGAGACCGTAGTCGCCACAACTGAGTTACTGTAATCTAAGGACCACCCACCATGACTGGGTTCACGTGCGACACCAGGCCCAAAGCAGATACATCGTGTGTGAATGCAAAGGGTCTGGCTGCGTAGACATCTCTAACAGGCCCTGCTGAGCTCCCAAGGGTTACCTGGATTCCCTCAGGCCCAGTTCGAGCATTTTGGAACTGGGGGTGGCCATCTTGGTCCACAAACAACTCCATTGCTCTGTTTTGAATCAGGACCCTCATCCCTGCCTGGGAAGAGCAAGCAGGGGGCTCTACCCCTCCTATCCCCAATGGGCATTCACACCCACTTCTGCCTCCACTGACCCCAAGGATGGATCCACAGGACAGTCTCCCCTTTGTCTTCCAAGGCTGCTGTTCAGGTTGCTCCACGTCCCACCCCAGCCAGCTTCTTGCACGGCACACTCAGCCCTCAGCAATCCTGCTCGGCACGTTTTCCACACTCCATTTTAAAACCCAATTTTAAAATCTGAGTGACAGTTCTATAATTGAGAAGTCACTGGGCAAACCAAGGATAGACTCAGTACTTTGGGCAAGAGGCAGTGAGTCTCCAGCTAAAATCCAACTGGTAAATTCTCGGCAAACCTCCATGCTTAGCAAGTTCAACCTGTTGACCATCCAAGAGTTGAGCAATGGTTCTGTGTGGGAAGGAAGGAAGAGCAAGCCCTGCGCAACAGTTCCTGCGGCTTTGATGAGCCAAGAGCTGCCGAGGCTTTGCTTCCCAGGGTGGAGTCGGCAACGCTCGGAGCATCCTCTCCGCCCCCACCAGGGCAGGGCCCTTGCATCACTGCAGCCAAGTGGTGGTGGGGGCATCTCCTCCCCTTAATACCTGGTGCAGTTTTAAACTGAGGGAGAACCTGGATACGCCACGGCTCGGAGGGAATTTAGAGGCTCTTCCAAGCCACCTTTGGACTCAGTTCAAGGTAGGTGCCTCCTTGGTGGAGGCCTTCGAATCTCCCTGGCTCTGCCCCTGGGGGAGGGAATGGCCATTTCTCATTTCTCACTCCCTCTTCGATGGGGGTTCCTTCAAGGAAATGAACTGCTGGTAGGATTGGCACAAAGGTTTTGGTGCTCGCAGCCACAAAACCTGGGAACAGATTGGCAATGGTCAGCAGCTGGGATGGCTCTAATGAAGAATAAGCTCTCTCACAGAAGGGGGAAAGTAACACTCTGACCACTCTAGTTCCTTGCTCAGCCCCTAAGGTGCCCTGCACCAGAGGCCCTCCATTGTAGGGAGGCAGTCCAAAGTCCAAGCTGCGGACCAGCGGCAAGGAAGGGACCCAGCAGCAAAGCGAGGCAGTGCCAGCAGGAAGGGCTCAGCCAGCTGCTTCCCCAGGTGTAATGGGTGAGGGAGGAAAAGAGCGTGGCTGCCCCAAAGGAACTGGGGAAATGAAGACAGGCAGTGCAGCAGAGTGGTCAGCTTGAGCATGCATCCTTCATTATGTTACTGAACTGGTTTGTTTGGCATTTATTGTGGGCAATAAATACATTAAGTCAGATGACAATGATGTCTTGTCCGACCCATCAGGACCCCATGGACAACATTCCTCAGGCCTTCCTGTCCTCTACCATCTTCTGGAGTCCATTTAAGCTCACACCTATAATTCAGTGAAATCTGCTGGGCTTTTTTGGTCTTCTCTGCTGAATCTCTAAAGAGGCCAGAGATGCCATCTGCCATCAGATGGGCAGGGGAACCATAGTGCAGGGCTGCAAAGCCGAGCCCCAGGGACTGTCTCAGGCTCCCCATTTGGGGAGGAACTGGGGTGAGCTGCATACGGTCAGACGAACAAGATTCCCAGTCTGTGTCCTCAGGAAATTCAGGAAGATCTGGGCTGACTTTGCAAGAGCCCCAGGCGGCCCAGAATGGCTTCCGTCTCGAGTTGCCCTAAGGGGAGCTTTGGAGAGGCTCTTCAGATGATCTGCTGCTCCTGCATATATCGTGGGTTGCACTGGGAACACGCCTTGACTATGAAAGCGGACAGAGCAACGGAGAGCCATCTGTGCACTGTCAATGCAGCCCCACCACAGGTTGGGAAAGCTGAACAAGAAGTCAAATTGCAGGTAGCCACTCTCTGCCTCGCCCACACCCCTCCTCCTTTCTCCCTCCTTCAGGCAGCAGCATGAAGCTAGTGGCCATCCTGCCTGGGCTGGCCTTGATGCTCCAGACAGCAGTGGCCCTGAAAATCTGTGCCTTCAACATCCGGAGTTTTGGAGACAGCAAACTGTCAGACCAGAGTGTTTCCAAAATTATTGTGAAGGTGAGGGCAGGTTAATTCTCCACCACTTGCACATTAGGGGTCAGATGGCAGGCCAGCTCAGGTGACTTGTCAGTAGCCACTAGGCATCAAAGTCAAACGGAGCCTGCCCACTCAAAGGCCGTGGTGCTGAAAAGTATGGTGGGAAGAAGGGCCCTCCCAGAGATCCGCCTCGGGGGGCTGCTGGCTCACACCTGGCTAGGGGGCCCTTCTGCCCACCTCCCCATGCCAGCACCTGCTGTTCACACCCAGGCTCTGCTCGCCCATTTCAGATCCTGTCCAGGTATGACCTTGTCCTAGTGCAAGAGGTGAGGGATACCGATCTCAGTGCAGTCCAGGAACTGGTGGAGCGACTCAACAGGTAACGAAGCGGGTTGGGATTGGCAGGACAAGGAGTGGGGTTCATGGCTGGTTTTCTCCCTTGCCAAATGTACTCTCGGGGGTGAAGCAGTGCCCACCTGGTTTACGCAGCAAGGACTGAACAGGAGGAACTCTGGGCAGGTCGTGATCCCTGCCCAGCTTGGAAAAAATACCCTAAGTGCTGAAAGGGCCAGCCTGGGATGGGGGGGTTGCTTGGTTGCCCTGTTCAAATCACAACCCTGGGGTTGGCGCGTTCCGGTTCTTCTCTTGCAGGGCCTCCAAGCACTCTTACGACTACGTGATCAGCGAGTCACTGGGCCGGGAGAACTACAAAGAGATGTATCTCTTCCTGTACAGGTAGGACTTGCAGAAAGTGCCCTTCTCAGAAAGCGAGCTGGGCGAATCGAGGATAATTTAATCCAGGATGCAGACAAAGCTTCTGATAATGTTTCTCACTGTGGGAGCCGGCCCCTTTCCCACTCCTCTCCTTCTTTCACTGCCTCGGCTTCTCTTCCAGGACACAGAGCTTCTCTCTTGTGAACCAGTACCAGTACCCCAACCCTGACAGCACCTTCAGCAGGCCTCCGTTCATTGTGAAGTTTGCTGCTTCTGGCTCAAGTGAGTGAAGCCAAAGGCTGGACCAGCTTCACACCAGATTAAGAGCGGTCGTTGACTGCAGTCCAAGCCAGGGAACAAATAGGACTAAGGAAGGAATGCTCTGGGAAAGCAGGCAGGAAACCAAGGGTCCAAGACAACAGTCCAGAAAACAGATCCACAAGGCAGCACCTTCCCAGAGCAGCCATTCCTGTTCCTTCCCTAAAGGCTTCAGAGCACGCTGATCCTGTCCTCTCCTGGGGACAATCGTGGAACCCGTGCCATTTGGGGCACTGACTTGGTTCTTTTGCAGAGAACGAGCTGGTGCTGGTGCCCCTTCATACCCCCCCAAATGAGGCTGTGGCAGAAATCGATGCTCTCTACGACGTCTATCTGAAGATCATTGACAAATGGCAGACTGACGTAAGTAGCTGGGTTCCACAGGGCGAGGAGAGACCCTGCCGCTTGCTGTGTGTGTTGCAGGCAGAGAGGGGAACCCTTATCCGGTATCAGTACCCACGTCGTTCTGCTGCTGCTGCAGTAAATGCAGAGAACTGATGCAGACGACTGCCCTACCGCAGCAGCAGAACGATGTGGGCACTGGTACAAGGTAAGGCTTCAAAAAACAAGCCATTATTCAGGACATTTTTTGGCCCGTGCAGAGGCTTCTGATGGATCCACTCAACTTCTTTCTCCAAACTGGCCTCCTCCAGAAGTGCTGGGAGTCACAGTCACAATCTGAGGCTGGCAGGAGGAAGGAGGCTGGGTGCCAGTGTTGCAGTCTTAACAAAAGTAGCATCAGCCTTTACTGTCCCAACTGTACAGCTGGGAGAGGGCAGGAGGAGAGTTAATCAGGGCAGCCAGCTGGCCATCCACAGAGGCAGGGAGAGCCCCAACCTGGGCAATCCAGGAAACACACAAGAAGTCAACCTCCGCACCTTTCCCCTGACCTGTTGCTTGGCAGAACATTATGTTCCTGGGGGATTTTAACGCCGATTGCAGCTATGTGGGGAAGAAAGACTGGAGCTCCATCCGTCTGCGCACCAGCGAGGTCTTCAAGTGGCTCATCTCAGATGACACAGACACCACCGTGGGCAACTCTGACTGTGCCTACGACAGGTGAGGGGGGCAGTGGCCCTTCACAAATGCTGAGGGCAACAGCTCTCCAGTACCCAGGACTGGCATCAGAGCCCAATTGTCCTCCCCTCTGGCTCCCAGAGACCCTCTTACAAAGGGGCACATCCCCAAGGAAAGCTCTCCTTCACTGGCATCATATTTGTGCTTTTAGGATTGTTGTGAGTGGCTCGAAACTGAGGAAGTGGATTGTGCCCAAGTCCGCTAAAGTGTTTGACTTCCAGAGGGCTTTCAAGCTGAGCCAAGAGGAGGTAAATAGTCACCCTGGAAATACTGACAATTCTTTAACTCGTCTAAGCGTTCCAACTTAAGACCCAGAAAGATGCCAATCTACAACTAAGGATTATTAATTAAAACTACTGCCTACCTCCTGGGTACTTCAGATCCCAGGCAGAGGAGAATGGTCACCACAAAATGATGCCAATGATTTGAAGTCTGTAATCACACTTATCCTGGTGTCCATCTCTTGGGTGGTGGTGTGTGTGTGTGTGTGCGACAAAGGCTCTTTTTACACTTCTACCTGATGTGGACCCCTCAAATCAGGGATGCAAAGTCAGCCCTTGGATGTAGCTCCATGCCCTGCATCACACAAGCAATCCCTCTAGTGATTTCAGTTCTGCTCCATGCCCCTTTTGTGCTTGTCACAACCTCAGGGCTGCCCCCAGGGGCAGCTTGGCCTCTCAGCAGCCAAGCTCCTAATGCTCTGTGTGTGTGTGTGTGTGTGTGTCTGCCCGCTGTCCCAGAGCCCCAATCAGCCTCCTTATGCTGTCCAAGGGCTGCCCTGACCTCTCTTGCTTTTTCCTTATTGTAGGCTCTGGCTGTCAGTGATCATTTCCCAGTGGAAGCAGAGCTGACATCCCCCTGAAGTGCTCTGTGGCCAGGCTGCACTGCCTTACCAGAGTGGGCCAAGAGGGGGTATAGGGCATCATGCCACAGCCCCAACCACCCTGCAGGAGCCAGTGCCACATATCCTGCCTTGCATGTCACCTATGGATTTCCAGTGAGTTGGGTTCCTTCTGGGCCTCGTGTTGACTGGGATCTGGGCTCCTGAAGGAAGGGCTTCTTCCACGTTTCTGAGCTGGAAATGCGCTTGGATCTCCTCCACAACTGCTTCAGCCTGAGCGGTAGCCACTGCCTCCAACAGAAGCCCATCTTTCCAGCTCTTTTTCTGTTGGGTCTCCCTCACCTCCTACTTTCCAGCCCCTGCTAAGCCAGAGGCAAGCAGAGGCCGCTAGAAAGACCAGGATGCCCGCTTCCCAGGTCAGGTCTCCCTCCAGCCAACTGGACAGGCCTTGTCCTTTCACACAACTGGAGGGGGTCCAAGTGGGGAAGGCTGCGATGTGATCTTGTAACAGGCTGGAGATATACAGCATAAATCCTTACTTGGCTACAAAAGTTTTTTGTGTAATGATGGGTTGTGCAACTATGCCTACAGCTTTTGGACAAACAGCATGATAAAAAAATAGTGACTCAGCAAAACAGTTCTGCTTTTTTTTTAACAGACAGAGTCATCCATTCAGAAAACAGCAGAACTCAAAGGAATTTCTGCTCAGGGTGCGGAGTACAGAACAAACAGCCACCTGGTGAACTTTAAAAGCATTCAAGCCACTCGGGGAAGGCAAACTCTGCTCCCCAGTTCCCGTAACTGATGAGAACAATCCCTGTGCAAATAAAGCAGCTTGAGCAGCTCTTTAGAACATGCAAGACCACCTTCAAAGGAGAAATTGCTTTAGATGCACCCATAGAGAATCAATCCCTAGATACGAATTCCCCAAAGGCTGGAAAAAAGAGACCAGTCAAATAGAAAATTGCACACATAAAAAACTGGGGAAGTTTCTGGCAGTGGCCATCCACACTGTTCTACTCTCACAACCAGATGCCCCAATGGGTGCCCTGCTCCCCCCGCCACCCCAGGACACCTCACAACAATTATCTGAACCAGTGAGGCTGCTACAATAGGGTGGGGGGAGGGGCACCAGTGTGCAAAAGGCCGAGCTAGAAAAGGCGGTGCAGTCAAAACCCATATAGGCAGTGGGGTGGCCAGAGCAGCCACGGTAGGCTTGCTTGCTTGGCAAAGATGGCTTAAAGAGAAACAGATCCAGAGGCATTCCCACCAGCAATGAGGTAAACAGTCTCTATTGTTAAGGATTTATTGGCAACTGGCATTCCACCTGTTTCTTAAGAAGACAAAAAGCTAAACACTCCCGGGTAGCCTAGCTGCCTTCCCACAATCATTTCTAACCTGTTCCACCATCAGCTGAGCCCTGAAGTACAAACTCCAGCGACAAACTATGCAAAAGCCATTAAAGTCAGATATCACACATTCAGTCTTCCGAGGCCAGAATAAGGCAATGGTGAGGCTGCCAGGGAGACAGCCCTCAAGCTCTGACAAGCAGGAAGGCTCACCCCTCAAGCCTTCTGTCTCAACATCTCCATGTACTTCTGGAGAGACTTCTGAATAGCATCCCTGGAAATAAAGCGCACGAAGTCCTGGATGTCAGCCTCGCGATGCATCAGCAGGTGGTCAAGTGCTTGCTTCCGTAGGGCGGACTTGGTCAGCTGTCGGGAGTGATCTAGGCACAAGGACAGGAAAAGTAATGAACAGGAGGGCTCTGAGGCAATTAGGTTCTCCCTAGGCACAAGCAAGGAGTGGGGCGGCCTAGAGTCCTGACCTCAAGCAGGAGTCTAGGCCTGGGTCTCCCACCTGGAATGGCTAGCCACTGGGCCATGACTTCTGCAGCTCTGGCTTGGATCTTCTCTTCAGGCACCAAGTCATCCACAAGACCAATTTTGAGGGCTTCTTGTGGAGAATACAGGAGTCCCAGCTGGAGAGAGCGCTCGGCGGCCCTATGACCAACAGTTTTCACCAAAGAGTCCCTCAGCCTGAGTACAAAAGAGACATTCAGACAGAAAGTGTCCTCCAGCTACTGGAGCCAAGCCAAAGCTGGTTTGGCTTAAAAAGAGGCTGACAAGAGCTGGGAAAGATCCTGCTGTTTGCACAGCCTCCTCCATCCCTCACCAAAAAGGGGCAACGATGCCCAATCTTGTCTCATTCAGACCAATGCTGTACTTCGGATTGTCAGCCATGATCCGGTAGTCACACGACAAGGCCATGAGGCAGCCTCCAGCGGGGCTGGAACCCTGCGAGGAACAGAGCTGCATTGGCCCACGAGCGGCCTTGGCGGGGGTCCCTGCCAGGCCTGCCTCACCATTGGTTGGCACCCCCCCCTTCCAGCCTCCCAGGGCCCGAGAGCCTCGGAGGAAGGCAGGCTTCAAGGGACTATTGCAGGCAGCTGCAAACGGATCAGCAAGGAAAAACCTCTTCGGGGGGGGGGTCGGGGGGAGCGGAACTGCTGCCATTCGCGGCTGGTCAGGGGCATAGCCCCCCCCAGATCAAAGCAGCGGCCTTTCCCATTTTCGGGAGGGGGGAAGCGGAGCGGAAGGGCCCCTTCACAGGCAAGCAGGGCCGCCCCGGGTCTGGGCTCTTCCTGCAGCTTGGGGAGCCCCGTCCGGCGGGGTCGCCCAGGCGCGACTTACGTTGACGGCGGCCACGGTGGCCAGGCGGCTGCCGCAGAGGAGGATCCAGAGTTGCTGCACGGCCCTCCAGAATTCGCCCAGGCGCTCATCGCTCCGCCCGCACATCTCCGTCACGTCCAGCCCTGCCGAGAAGATCCCGGGGACGGCCTGCGGGGAAAGGCGCGCGCGTCTCTCTCGGCCGGACGGACGGCCGCCGCCCGCCCCACCCCGGCCGGCCCCGACCTACCGAGGCGATGACGAGGCCGCGGCAGGCCCGGTGGTCCTCCAGCTTCTGCAGCGCCAGGCAGAGCTCGGTCAGCAGCGCCAGGCTGAGCCCGTTCACCGGCGGCTGCTGCAACCGCACCACTGCCACGCCTGCGGGGAAGGGCGCGTCAGAGCCCGGCGCAGACCCGCCGCCCCGCTCCGCCGCCGCCGCACTACCCACCCGCGCGCTCGTCCAGCTCCACCAGCACCGGGCTGGCCCCGCTCATCGCGCGCCTCGGCCCCGCAGGGAAGGCCAGACGAGTCAGCGGGCGCGAAAAGGCCCCGCCAGGCCCGGCCAGCCGTCCCACCAGCCGTCCCACCAGCTTCCCCGCCATCGCCGCCGCCATCTTGCTCGGGATTGACGTGCCATCCGCCCCAAGGACGTCCCGCCGAAAGGACGCGCGGCCGCGGCTTCTCGGGCGCTCCTGAGCATGCGCGGGCTGCGACGCTCTCCGGTCACGTGCCCGTGACGCATCTGCGCGCCGGGTCGCCGCGTTTGTTTCCGGAAGTGCTGGCGCGGCCGGTGGGGGTGCGACCCGGCGCCAGGCGGGATGGAGATCACCCGGGGCAGTGAGTGGCGGCGCCTCCGGGGGCGGGCGGGGCGCGGGGGAGGGGAGGGCGGAGGCGGCGGGGCCCCGGCTGACCCTCGCTCTGTCCGCAGATTTCAAGAGCGCGCTGGGCACCGTCTACCAGGCCGTGGAGGACGCCGATTTCCTGGCCATCGACGGGGAGTTTTCAGGTACCGCGGCCGACCCGCCAACCTCCCCCCCCGTCTCCCCCCGGGCCACGAGCCCCGCTCGCCCCGGCCGAGGCCTCAGGTCTTGCTCCGCTTGCAGGCATCAGCGACGGGCCGTCCGTGAGCGCCCTGACCAACGGCTTCGACACGCCCGAGGAGCGGTACCAGAAGCTGCGGAAGGTGAACGGGCGGTGGGCCGGGGGAGCCTCGCTCGAGCCCCTCCGTTGCTCCCGGAGGGAACAGGCGCGGCGCTGTGAAACGCCGGGGGGCGCCGCGCCGCCCCCCCCGGCCAGCTGGACTCAAGTCGCCCTCCCTTCTCCTCCTCCCCCCCCTCCCCCCTTCGGAAGAGGTGCTGCTTGCTGCTTTCCCCCTTAAATCCCGAGTTTGGGCTGCTGCCAGTAAGATGGCTCTGAATCCTTCCACGCCTATTTTTTGGAAGCTGCTCGATTTCATCCAGCTTTAGTAGTTGAAGCACCAGAAGTTTCACCAGCCCTGAAAATCAGAAGAAAACTAGAGCAGCCGCCTCCGGCCCTCAGTAAAACA
This sequence comes from Protobothrops mucrosquamatus, assembly GCF_001527695.2. Lineage (NCBI taxonomy): Eukaryota > Metazoa > Chordata > Lepidosauria > Squamata > Viperidae > Protobothrops > Protobothrops mucrosquamatus. Next base: position 358,566 of record NW_015386439.1, read on the forward strand.
TTCCAGAGTTTGGATAATCCTCCAGTTTCTCTGAATGAATAACTGGTTGCTTAGAATTCATGTTCATTTCTTTTTCCACCCAGCATTCCATGGATTTCTTGCTGTTCCAGTTTGGCCTATGCACTTTTAAATATGATCACACAGAATCTAAGTATGTCCTCTTGGTTTTTAAAATTAAGTGTGGTAGCACATATAACTTGTAAACTGATTTTCAACCGTATTTTCTTTTAGGTATATCATGAAATCATTTAACTTCTATATTTTCCCCAAACCTTTCAACAGAACATCACCAGATGTCAAGTTTGTCTGTCAGGTATATATGTATTCCCCCCCCCCCCCCCGTTCCAATCCAAAGCAAAATCTTCCACTACCAAGTCAGTCTTACATAAATGCAGTGCTGCAAGCTGCATAATGTTTTCTTTATCATTAGGAAGCTAGATTATAAGTTATTAAAAATATGTTTTTTAAAGTCAGAAGGATCTTGTCAATTTAAGAAAAAGTTTCATAAGGGTGAAGTGGCTGCAGAGGAAAGTATTTTTTCCTTTGCATTCTCAGTACTTCAGTGTCGCCCACAGATGTGGTTTCCAGCCTGATGTTGGAGAAAAAGTAAATGGCTTGGAAGCTTCCTTGTGCCTTGCACCAAGATGAGCACTTTGAATTGTATCCGGGAGATTGTAAATGTATTGCTTCGTCAAATGAATAAAATATATATAACCTACCATGAATTGGCATTAATTTCATTAGATTGAAATCACTTGTAGAATTATCCATAAATCTGTTTTCCTGTTTTTCTTCCAGAGCTCAAGTATAGATTTTTTAGCAAACCAGGGATTTGATTTTAATAAAGTTTTTCGAAATGGTAAGTCTTTTAAAAGTATTTTAAAAGTAACTTTGTATTTCTATAGCTGTAACTTCAACTTCTTTCTTTCGAGTATTGTGCAATCTGATCATGGAGAAAGAACGTCATATTTTATAGTAGTTTGTGGTTAAAGCTTAATTCCCATCAATGAGAATTCTATCCCACCAAGAGAGTTAAAAGTTCTATTCCAATGCATCTGGAGGAAACTAGGATAGGAAAGGATGACTAGATGCCCAGCTGTTTAAATTGGAAGAGTTTAAACTGAGAACTTCATCTGAGTCCCTCCCACCCACTCATCCCCACCTTTCCCCCTGTTTTTAAGGTATCCCTTACTTAAATCAAGAAGAAGAAAGACAGTTACAGGAACAATATGAGGAGAAGCGCTCTCAAGCCAATGGGCTTGGGGGTTTGGCCTATATGTCACCTGGTGCTGCCAAGCCTCCATCAGCTGTTCCTGACGATCAGAAGAAATTCATTGAGAAAGTTGTGTAAGTGAATATGCAGTCTCTACTTGGAGAGGGACTCAGAACACCACTGGTAATTGTTGCATTTAGGTTTTCAATTATTTCCTGTGCTGGACAAAATTTTGCCAGGAAGAGAATCCTCTTGTTGCCATCTGCCAGACTGGAAATGGATTTGCAGCTTATCTCAGGCAGAGGGGAGGCTGATAGAGGCTGACCACCTCAGTACATTTCTCTGCAGCACTTTCAGCCATAAAGACCCTGCTTTGGGCTCCTGCATGATCAGGGTGTGGGGGTTTTAACTAGGGACAGGGCCTTCACACATGTAGTGCCCACAAGGCTCTTCAGGAGGAGATTGTTATGAAGCCTGTCCATCTGCATTTGCCTGCTTAAGTATCCCTCGATTCTTTGTTTTTGCTGATGCTACATTTGTGGGGATTTGGTTATGTTGGTTCCTTCCTTGTTGTTTTACCCACTCACCCCATTTACTTTGAATTTCTGAAAGTACTGATTTTAAATCAGTACTTTCAGAAATTCAAAGTAAATGGGGTGAGTGGGTAATTTGTGATAATGTGCACAGTGAGGATCCAGTTAATAGTAAAACTTGTCAGCTCTCCCATTTTGGGGAACGTGAGCCATCACGGACTAGCAGGGGGATGATGGTTCTACCTTCCCCATTGTGGGGGGAGGCCAGCCAGAAAGGAGATGCCTTCTGCTTCTCTCCCTCTTTTCAGAGAAAGGATAGAAGATCTCCTGCAGAATGAAGAAAACACCACCGTGCAGCTGGAACCGTGCACCGGGTTCGTTCCTCTGGGTCTTGGGCAGAGTTTTGAGTAGATGAGGCTGGTTGGGCAGCGAAGAGGAGGGGAAATGGCAACCTTAATATCTTTCTCTTCCTCTCTGTAGATTTCAGAGGAAGCTAATCTATCAGACGCTGAGCTGGAAGTGAGTGGTGCCCCTGGCACCGGTTGCTACAAGGAGATTCTCCGCATCTGGGGAGCCACAGCCGGGCGTGCTATATCCTTGGGGGGGGTGTCACCATCTCCTGGGTGGGTGTTGATGCAGAGCTCCTTGCCAGAGCCAAAGAGCCAGGCGGCCAAGTCTGCATTTTTTTCTTTATTCGCCAAGCATGGAGTTTACACTGATATTTCTGTTTCTGATGTTATTGCCGATCGTGGCATTTTCTTGATTATTTTCTTTTCTGCAAACTTAAGGAGGATTATTATTAATCCTTTTTTTTTCAATTTCACCATAGGTATCCAAAAGGCATCCATGTTGAAACTGTGGAAACAGAAAAGGTGACTAGTTCTGCATTTTCCATTTCACACCTTGGTAGGACTGTGGGATTCTCCAGGCATCTGTAGGAGAATTTCAGTGGGCAGGTGGCAGCTGCTCCTTTGCTGGTGTGATCTGGGGCAAAGCCCTTACAAAAGAGAGACCTCCAGGAGGATGGCTCATGTATTCGCCTGCCACTTCTGAACCTTGAAGCTGAGAAACAGTATTTTAAAGTAGCTTTGCCTGGCCTGCTGCCCTCCAGATATGCTGGGGTGGGAACTTGTAGGATTCTCAGGCAGGACGTCGAGTTAGACTGGGAAAACCATGTGAGAACGTCGGATTGATTCTCCCTCCTCCCCCACCCAGGGATTTGACGTGTAGCGCTGTGTAAGAGTGCTCGGTCATTGTGCCCTTGCTTGCTTGTGCCTGCATTAACCTTTGTGGCTCTTAGAAGGAGCGATACATGATCATCAGCAAAGTGGACGAAGAGGAGCGCAAGAGAAGAGAGCAGGAGAAGCAAGCAAGAGAGCAGGCAGGTGCCCCCAATGCCTCTGTCGGGACAGGGACGGGCTTGCTGGGCTGCGGACAGTCTCTCAGCTCCAGTGGGAGAAGCTGATTCGCAGGAATGCTGGGCTGAACCAGGCAAGGGACTCACCCTGGGCTTTTCACTTGCAGGAAGAGCTGAAGGATGCAGTGGGGTTTTCCCGAGTCATTCATGCCCTTGCAAATTCTGTACGTTTGTTACTTTCTGGTGTGTATATGTGTAAAATGAAACCAAATGTCTCTGTAATAGAAAAGGTCCCAGGCCTTGAGGTGGGACATAAGGCAGGGCCTTGGAAAGGGGCAAGGGGGACTGGGATTAAAAGAGCCACAAGGGCATGAATCTCCAGGGCAACTGCCCCACCTATGGTGAACGAACCCTTTCCTTCAAGCCCTGTCAATGCCCATCTCCAAGCGGGTTATGGGGAACTGTGCCCCAGGCACGGAGTGGCCATCCAAGGTGGCTCTCTGGCAGTGCTTGGTTTGTGCCGTGGACTGTTTATTTAGGTAGCCACCTGCGTGGTTTAATGGATCACCCAAAGTATTTTTTAATTCTGTGGGTTTTTTCTGTTACTTGTTTTCTTTAAATCGCTTTAAGGCTTTTCTTTTTTGTAAAGTGCCTTGAAGTCATTAGGGAAAGTATGCATGCCATCAGCAGCTGAAGTTAGCCAGGAACGTACTCGAAGCCAAGGTACCGTGGTGGGGTGGAGGACATGCTGTGCCTCTGCCTGAGCATTGGACTGGGTTGCTTCTCCACAGGGAAAGCTCGTGGTCGGACATAACATGTTGCTGGACGTCATGCACACCATCCACCAGTTCTACTGCTTCCTCCCCGAGGTTGGTGGTTTCTTCCTTGCGCTGAAATCTGCTTTTCCTCGAAATGCCCTTTGGAGGAAGGTCACTTCTTACCCCCTCCGTTCAGCAGAGGCTCACCTGCCTGGGGCACACACGGACTGGTGGTCCTGGATGGAAGGTGGGGACCAGCACCCGTCCTGGGTCTTGTGAGACTGACGCTCTGCCTCCCAAAGGGACCCAGATTGGTCCAGGATGCCAATAGCTCCCAATATGTTCCCCCCAGTAGTTGATAGTTAAAGGGAGACTGCTTCCCTCTGTGACATTCCCTCTGCCTTTCCCTGGAAGCTTGCTAGATTTTTTAACTTCCAAAACGTTCTCTCATTAGTTCTGTTAAGCTGGCAACCATCTGTAGCATTAAAACAAAAAACATGTTTTTGATGGCATCTTAAGTGTAATGTCCAACCTTTTCTTTGGCATTGTAAGCTTTGCTTTTGATGCAGTTTACATCATCTCTTTTGGTCTCAACAATCTGGTTCCTTTTAAATTTCAGGACTTCAGTGAGTTCAAAGAACTAGCAACATGCGTCTTCCCAAGGTGAGCGCTTCCGTTTGCTACTGTGTAAGAACATAAGCCAGCTCAGTTCAGCAGTCTGTTCTCTAAGGGGGCCCCCAACCATCCAAGGAAGCCCCCTCTCGGTCCTCCTGGCAGAGGGCCTTCAGAGGCAGTCCTGCTGCCCATCAAGGCTAAAAGCTGTGGATGCCCACAAGCAGCTGGGATCTCAGTTAAAGTATTGCTGTAATACCGGTAGCAATAGCACTTAGACTTATATACCGCTTCACAGTGCTTTACAGCCCTCTCTAAGCGGTTTACAGAGTCAGCCTATTTGCCCCCAACAATCTGGGTCCTCATTTTACCGACCTTGGAAGGCTGGAAGGCTGAGTCAACCTTGAGCTGGTGAGAATCGAACTGCTGGCAGCCAGCAGTCAGCAGAAGTAGCCTGCAGTGCTAACCACTGCGCCACCGCCACAATCTTCCTCTTGTGGAACATTCAAACTTAGGAATCGCCTGCTAATTCTTCCCTGTAGCCATCTTATTTCAGGCCTGCCACCCCTTATATGTTTTCCAGAATTTATAACTCTAAAATCTGTTTTACAGGCTGTTGGACACTAAATTGATGGCAAGCACTCAGCCATTCAAGGTAGGACATTTGCATTTTTGATAGCATGTTAAAATAGTATTGTAATTTGCAAAGTTAATGAAGTGAAACAGACAGATAAAATAAGACCGTTTTGCAACAAAGATAACATGCCATTTATGCATCCAGTGAACTGCCTTTTCCAGGTCACAAATGCTGTCCTCAAGAGGGAGGTATCGATGCTTGCCAGAAGGCAAAACTGCTAACTGCACAAACAAAAGCTAACCGTTGTCTAAATGCCTGGCTGTTTGGAGGAAGAGAGGGGGAGGGGGGCACGAGTGCCCCGGAAGAAGCCCTGAGTGTCAGTTCCTGCCTTTAGCAGGAGCTCTTGGTGCCCCTGACATTGTCAGTCCCACCTGTTGCTCGGTGGGAGCAGGGGCCTCTGGCCGCCAGGGGCCTTTAGTTGTCTTTGCTCAGTAGAGAGAAGGCAAGAATAATACCAGTGAGCTTGCTTTGGAAGCGTTTTACGTAGGGCTCAGCAGTGGATGTATATTTTGGTTACTTGGTAAAAACATTAGAAGGGATTTCATCTTCTTCTTGCTTTCTTGCTATCAGTTGGTATTGATAATCATGGCCCAAACTGCATTAGTGGACTGTGGCACAATTTAAAACTTCTGAGATGGTGTTGGTTTTAAAACTCTCAAACTCTGTTTTGATTTCTAAAAGACTTTGCAACCACTGTGGACTTTCCAAGGAGGCCAAGGTTTTGGGAAGTGTGCATGTATTGTGTGTTTGTGTGTGTGTATGTGAGAGAGAGACAGGAAGAGAGAGAGAGAGAGAGAGAGAGAGAGAGAGAGAGAGAGAGAGAGAGAGAGAGAGCGCTTGTACAGTATTCATATCTGTCTGCTGACATCAACTTGCAATCAAAGATGCTTTGTGCTCTCTTCTCTTCTCTTCTCTTCTCTTCTCTTCTCTTCTCTTCTCTTCTCTTCTCTTCTCTTCTCTTCTCTTCTCTTCTCTTCTCTTCTCTTCTCTTCTCCTCTTCTCAGGAAATCATTAAGAACACTTCCCTGGCAGAGTTGGAAAAGCGTTTGAAGGAGACACCCTTCAGTCCTCCTAGAGTTGGTAAGTTGAAATCTGCCTTTTAGTAGATGTGGCAAATGAGCATGTAACGGTGTGCTTTTGCTTTGGTGGGGATTCTCTCTAGCTAGCATTTCTATACAATTTTGATGGGGAATTTAGACCGGGGCTTCAGAAACACACAAAACTAGTGGCACTATTGAACTAGTAGCTGGATGAAAAAGGCTACTTTTTCATCAGAGGCAGAGCTTTCCATGTGAAATTGTTCACGGTTCTTAAGAATAGAACATGTCAAAATAGAGACATTCTTGGGTCTGCTGGGGTGGGGTGGGGGTCAGCAAAACAGTCTCTGGGAGGAAACTGGGCACCTCAAGCAGTTTCTGCACCCCTGTCTGGACTAAAGTGTTCCTCCTCCCACCCAGGTGACTTTGAGTAAAAGCATCCTTTCCTTCCTCAGAAAGCGCCAAGGGGTTTCCCAGCTACAACACGGCTTCAGAGCAGCTTCACGAAGCTGGTTATGATGCCTACATCACGGGCCTCTGCTTCATCTCCATGGCAAACTTCTTAGGTACTCTGACGTCCTCCCACTGCGCGGCAGCCTCTTTCTCCCTTTCTGCTTGGCTCATCGTGATGATTTTGTGTCATATCCTTTGCTCATCAGGTTCATTTCTCAGCCCTCCTGCAAATCACGTTTCTGCCAGTTCGAAACTGATAGAGCCTTTTTTCAACAAGTAAGTAATAACCGTCTTTGAAAACCGTCCCGCTATTTGCTAGTTGTTTGCTAGAGAGATTTTCTTGTCCCGTCATTTAGTGCAAGCAGCTGCCCTAAGCTGAGACCACTAGAGCCCAGCTTTTGGGAGGCTAGCAGCACCTTCACCTTGCCGTGTAGTTTAGAGGTGCTCTTCTGCTAGCTTTTCATGGAGCTAGGCAAGCAGAGACGAAGAAATCTCTTTGTTTTGTTTTGTTTATAAGAGCCCAGTATAATATCCAAGTGACTCTCTTACTTTTGCTTCAGATTATTTCTGATGAGGGTGATGGACATTCCATATCTTAATTTGGAAGGACCAGATTGTAAGTGTTTCCCCCCCATCTTTAAGACACATCAAAATAGTGGGATGGTTCACATCTTTTTCATTTTGCAGCAGCCTAGGAGAAACATTTCCCCCTTTAGTGGGGACTAAGTTGCAGGAAAAGGAGGGATTGACTGAAGGTTGGCAAGGCATGGTTGGGTAAAATGTGCGTGAGCCGATTCAAGACTGTCTCTGGATTTAAATCTGCCTCCCCCAGGGTGATGTTTCTGTATGGTTAGCCCAGTGGGGGAAATCTCACCTTGATCTTAGCTACTTGCCTTTGGCTCCTGGGCGCACCAGGGCTGCATGCAACAGAGCTTACAAAAATATAAATCACTTCCGGAGTTCATATCAGTTTCTTCTGGTTTTGTAGTACAGCCAAAACGTGATCACGTCCTTTATGTTACCTTTCCCAAAGAGTGGAAAACAAGTGATCTTTACCAGCTTTTTAGTGCTTTTGGTAAGTAGACCTGCTGTTCCAGTGACAAATTCTTATAAAAGAGCAGCTGGATTTGGCAGAAGGGCCAAAATGGAAGGTTAAAAGCAAAGGGTCCTGGCATTGGTGGCTGGAGAGTAGGTGGGGGTGGGGTTTCTGGAGCCCTTTTGGGCAGGACAACTCAGCAAAGTCCCCACCCCTGGGAGGTGTCGCTCCTCCCTCCGGCCTTCCCTGATTCAGGGGCATCAGCCTTTTCCTTCAGGGTGAGAGCTGCCCCTGTCCACCATGATTCGTTTTCACTGTGCTTGAACAGATCTGATCATAACAGAGTTTACGTTCTCCTTCCAATTTTAGGAAACATTCACGTGTGTTGGATTGACGATACATCAGCATTTGTGTCCTTGAGTCAGCCTGAACAAGTACAGATTGGTGAGTACCATAAAACCTTGAAAAGTAGGGTTCACAACTGGTTATTTTTACAAAACATCTGTTAATAGTTTGAATGTTTAAAGAAGTTCCCTATATCTTTAGCCCTTCCTCCACTATTTGCCTTGTGGAACCATGGACTTTGTTAATTTTTCCCTTTCTGGTGGTCTGCTGGGTGGGAGCAGCCAAATGCCAGGAAAGGAAAGGCATGGAAAAGAGGGACCAAAGAATGCAGCCCCCTGCAGCCCTTTGCAGGCCAAACTCTGTGCTCAATCCTGCCAGATCAGCAGCAGGATTGCTGAGCTTCTGGAGCGGGAGGAGGCATCCCGCAGCGTTGGGAAGGTCAGGTGCGCTCCCTGGGCATGACTGGGCAGGAATGCCCTGCGCAGCTTCTGTCCATGAGTCCATCCAACTGCCTTCTGTGGGAGGACCTGAAAAGTCCAGCCTGGAATGGAGAGTTGTGTGGCAGGGCTGTCTTGGACCAAAAAATGCTGTTCATCTTGGATCAAGACTTGGATCGATTGCTGCAACAGGCACAGCCCTTGGCAGACTGGAGGGTTCCTCTCACTCTTTGGGGGCACTGGCACTTCCCTTTTCCTCATTCTGCAACGTCACGTTAAAAAAATCCTTTATGTGATGGTTTATTTTGCCAAAGCCTCGCCTCTTCTAACCAGTGAAGTAAAGTTTTGCTTCAAGGTTTTGCCTGTCCCCAGAAGCTTGTTTGCCCAAAGGACACCCTGGCAGGGCAGTCATGAGCCGGGTTTTCTTTGCCAAGAGCAAATGGAGAAAGCCGGGGGGGGGGGGGGGGGGGGCTTGTCATCCAAGGTGAGCTGCAACTCTTCCTGGAGTGTGGAGCAAGTGGGCGGAGCTGAGGTGCTTCAGACCAGCCATCCACCTGGTTGGGCTCTTCTCAGGTGAGCAGGAAAAGGAGAGGCTGCTCTGCCTTTTGATCTTGAGAGAAAACAGAAGCCACAGAGAAATGAAACAATCGGCCTGACAGCCTGACGGACACTTCCAGGCGACTCTCTGGCAGAGTTGGGGTCAAGGGACAGAAGCTGTTTTTCAGGCAGGCCAGGGCTGAAGGTTGCAACGCCGCCGAGGGCCTGTGGAGCCGCTGGGCGGCCTCAGGAGGCAGCGGATGCCCCGTCAGCCCAGGGGGACTAGTTTTGCTGACTCACCCAGAGACCGTCTGGCAGGTGGAAGATTACAGGTTGCAAAGCTGAGAGAGAGAGAGAGAGAGTGTGTGTGTGTGTGTATGTGTGCTGGGTGCAGGAATCCGCTCCATAAGCCTGCACGCTTTCTGCTTCTGTGTGATCTGAAGAATTCTGGCACAGAACAGGAAAGAAAAATGGATGATTTGATGAGCTTTGCATACTGTGCTATTTTCTAACAAGCCTCGCTCACTCTTAAAGCAAAGGGGTGGGGAAAGAGACCCTTCGGGAGGGCCATGCTCACGTCTGGCCGACTTTCTTTCTTGAATCTACCTCTCTACCTTGAAGGCTGGGGACATTTAAAAAAAAAAAAAACTAGAGGTGTCTCTGATATGGGGTGACAAAGGTGTACAGCTTCCCCCCCCCCCCCAAAAAAAACCAATTTCTACCAGAAGCCTACCTTGAGCTTTCTGGTGTTTTTCCTAGGAACAGGATATTAGCTTCCTTCACTGGCATCGTGATTATGTTCTGAATATAGCCTGAAGCCCCCCTCCCCCCCCCGAAAAAAGGGCTCCTCTGCTCCCTCCCCACCTTCTTAGCCTGGGAAGACTGGAGGCCGTCCTGGAGAGGATTGCCTTCTGAGTGATTTTGTATTGATCTGTTTCCACAGCCGTTAATACCAGCAAGTATGCTGAAAGTTACCGCATCCAGACTTATGCAGAATATATTGAAAAGAAGCAGGACGAGAGGAGGCAGGCGAAGAGAAAATGGGCAGAAGACAGTTGGAAGGAGATGGAAGTGAAGCGGTTAAAGACGCAGGCCAGCCCCTTCGCACTCCAGAGCCGCTATTACAGTATTTGCAGGTGAGGCACGTTGGGGCACCGGGCAGGTTTTGCACCAGGCGGGGTTTCGTGGGCAAGAGAATGACTCAGTTTGGTAACTCCCATGGCCAGAAACCAGCCCAGCCAGTTCAGCAGAAGACAGTTAGCCCCGACTGGGAAAGCACGAAGCCCAGTTGCCTCCTGGGAGTTTTCACCCTGGGAAAAGAAGTCTGAGCCAGAAGTGAGGTGCCAGCCTCCCCACTTTCTTTCTAGATTTGAGAGGCTGGAGGAGTCTGGTCCTCCAGATGTCAGGCGGCAGCGCAGTTGCCCCACAGGGGAACTAATAGGGCCACCCCTATCCCGCTAACAACCTATGAGTTTAAAAATGCAGGTAAAGAAGTAGTTCCCGGGTGCACTGCTCTGCCATTTCAAGGGCCAAACAGAAATTTGAAGCATTAATATATTGAACTGGCACAAGAATGATGGTGACAATTGGGGCTTAGTGAGAAAATAACTGCTGAGACGGCAGAGCTGCCGCTTCCAAGGGGACACAAACATCTGCTTGTATGACGGGGGCCAGCGCAGATGGCCAGTCAAGCTTGAAGAAGAGCCAGTTTGGGGAGCTGTTATGTGACGCAAACCAGGATTCAGCCGGCTAGTAATCAGGATGTCAGGAGAACAGGTTGGTCCTTCTGAGAACAGCTGTAGGTGGTCTTAGGAAGGACAGCAGTGCAGAGCAGGGTTGTATCCCTCCTTCCTTCAGGATGCTCCCTGGGAACACTTATAGGAAAATCCCCACAGACCTCTGGATGACTAAAATCTCTCCCTTTCGGGCTTCTCCCATTACCCCAGTATTTCAACCCCCAGCTCCGTGGGGAAGAGAAGCATGAGCCCCATCCAAGAGGAGAGCACCACAGATGACCTGGAGGAGGCCACAGTGCAAGAGGTGGACCTGGCCCACCATGACCCCTTCCAGGAGTCCCCCGAAGAAGAGAAGAAGCAAGCCAAGAAGCTCAAGAAGGGCAAAAGGGAGCAAACGTCGGATGGTAGGTGGTTTCCACCGGGTGCTTGATCTGACAGCTGTGGGCAGCCTTGGCCTGTTTGCCGACTGGCAGGCCTGGAGTGAGGGAAAACCACTGGGTACAGCAGTTTGCGATTTGCCACATAATCTGAGAACTTTGAAGGATAAAAACATGGCAGAGGAGATCGTTGCATCCCAGTTGCCATTTTTATTTTGCCCGGCGTTGGGGTACTCAAAGCACACCAAACGGGGCTGCTGAGGCCGCTCAGATTCAACCCCATCCTCCCACCCGGACAGTCTCAGCACCCCTCTAACCGATCAGCCCAGGAGGGTGAGTCTCCTTGGGGGTGGCACAAAGGCTGAATTCCCAAGGGAGCTGTGCCCTCTCAGACGAGTGGAGGCGGTGCCTCCAACAGGGAAGGCACCACAGAAATCCTCCTCTAGTCAGCGGCAATGCCAGCCATGGACTTTGCCACCCAGATGCAGGCTGTGCAACGCTTATTGCCTGAAATTAGAGAAGCTGTCATGAAAACCTCCCGTGGCCCCCCTGGAAGTTCTTCTTCCAAAGTTCAGGACAGGAAGATTTGCCTTGCTGCCTTCTGGGTGGAAAGGGGGAAACCCCCGTTCTCTCCTTTTGGAGACCCAGATCGGTCTGCACCCCTCCTCCTGACTCCCTCGCAATCAGAAATGGCCACTTTGATCAAAGGGGCTGAGAAAACGGGCAAGATGGTTGCTGGCCTGGGATTCATCCCAGCCAGCATGCACGGGGACTTTGGCCTGAGTTGGTTGGGTTTTGTGTTCGTTCAGTTGTGTGGTTGTGTTGTGCTTCTTGTAGGGGGGCTCAAGCCCACCCCCACCAGGCTCTTTGATGTGCCAGATACGTGGTAGCTGCCAGGAGCATCAGTCAAAATGGGCTTCCATTCCAAGGAACCGGCGGCACGGTCCTCCCAAGCCACCCTGAACGAAGAAAGGAGGCTGATGCACAAATAAGAGGCAGGACACTTCTTAGAAATCTGTTTTATTTTTTAATCTCTACCAAACAATCACGGTCACTGTTTTTATGTGTGTGCATGTATGTACGTGTCCGTTTTCTTGATTATGTGAAAGCCTTTTGCCGTCACTTGTGTTAGATCAAAATGCCAAACCTCCGGGGCTGGACCATCCATCCATTCATGTCATGTGGCTGAGAAACTTCACAGAGTCTGTGTGCAGCTTGCTGTGCTGGTCCCCCTCGATCCGCAAATCCTCTCCTCTTGAGACATTCAGGCACATCAACGACCAGTCGGGCGCCTGGTGCTTTCAACCATTTCTTCCCTGCCATTTTCTGCAGTAGTAAAAGTGCATCCTATTCCCCCGCCACCCACCCCCCCCCCCAATTAAAGGGAAACTGTCCTTTCACTTTGGGAAAGAAAGCAGGTCTCAGTCTCCATACTCAGTTTGAGAACTGGCCTCCTATACCTGGAGGGGAGGGAAGCTGCTCGGGCACCTTTTCCTCTGATTCATGACTTGCATTCTATACTGAAAAAGTCAAAGATGAATCAGCAGCTTCACCAGCTTTTGTTAGTCTGAAAAGTCAATCCGCTTTGGTAGATTTCATAAACTTGGTTTGATATTTAACATTTTTGTATCGTGGAATGAAAAATGTTATTTCCATAAAGTGAAAAATTAAAGAATCTTTTTCTTAGGAATCTATGCTTATGTTTCTAAGGCTGGGCCCTTTCTCCTGTGGTCATATAATCCACCTGGAGTGGCTTCTGGGCTTCTGTTTGCCTGATAAGCACCTAGCCCCGCTGCAGCAAAGGCCACCCCACTGACGGCGCTCCTCCTGTGGAAGGCCGATCATTAAAGGGAGGGCCAGGCATCCCTCTGCAGAAAAAGCCAGCCACTCTGGCTCCTGGTGGAGGAAATGCAGTTGTTGGTGCCGTAGCAGCTGGCACAGCCACAGGCGGCCCTTTTCCTTTGGGAACGGTAGTATCCCCACGAGAAACTGTCTCTGCAGTTCCTCCCTCAAGTTCCCACTTTCTGTTGCTGCTGGCAGAACGAGAACTGGGAGCCGGCAAGCAAACAGGCCATTCCTTTTTGCTGCCTTGATGGCGCAAAACCTACTCCTCACCTAGCAGCCACCGGAAAGCTGTGGGCACTGCTCTGCATCACTGTCCAGAGCAACGTCCAACAGGAGGGAAACCTGGGCAGGGTCGCTTCTCTGCTCTATGTCACCATGGGTCAAGGGGACAGTTCCTTCTGCTGTGAAGTTGTTCTCAAGCTGCTTTTTCCAGGAATCTCTTGAGAGGTTTCCTTTTCAGCCTATTTAAGCTGTGTGGGAATGTTAATGAAATGGGCAGGAATTGGTGTTAATTGTGGACTTAACTCTTGCAGAGTCCCAGATTGCCAGTGTGGCCTTAGGGGTGCAAGGAGCGTACAAACTGTTCGATTAGTCTAAAACTGAAGTTTTGCAGAAATTGATAGCCCCTGCCAATTGATGCCCAGCCCTCAACCTTCACGCCTCTGACAAATGATGGAAGTATTTGCTTTTTGGCAGCCCCATTTAGCAATGAATTCTGGGAGGGAGGGGGGGGAAGAGTCAGGAAGTTGTCCAAGGCAAATTCTGAAGTCTGCCTGGTCCTTGGGTAGGAAGTTTTCCTGATTCAGCAGCTGCCCCTGAATGGAGGTGAGCAATGCCCATCCCACAAAGGGCGAGTGCAGCTGTTTGTTTCACAGAGGCACCAGCTGGGGAAGAGAGAAAAACCACCTTGGGAAGGAGAGGGTCCCAGCCTGGGTAGGCTCCCTTCTGCGTCCTGGCAAGGGGCTTCTGGAGTATGTGCCTTGGCATTTTAGGCTGGCGAGATGGGTTGACTTCCCTCTGGGCAGACTGAACTGCAGGCCACATGCTCTGGTGAATGTCTCCTTCAGCCCTGAATGTTTCTGACATTCCCAGTTGCTGGAGTGCAGAGTGAGAAGCAGCCCCTTTGCAGCTGTGGGGAAGTGTGATTCTTATCCCGCAGGAGAAGTTTCAGGAAATGCCTGGGAGACCTGGAAAAGGAATGCCTTTCTCTGCTTCTGTCTTCTGGGTTCCCCGCTCTGACCCCCAAAGTATCATCAGGATCCCAGACAGACACTCCCAGGATTTCCAATTCAAACAACCAGGGGTCACACGCTTGCCATTTACCATCCCAGCAGTGCCCCCCAAGTGAAAAAAAGGCACCGTCGTCCACACATTCCTTGACCCCAGCTTTGAGATATGGCAAGAGCAATAAGGATTTTTAGGGGCATTGTGGTAGCATGGAAAACACAGCTGCCCCCCAAAGTCCCTCATTTTCCCTGCGCAAAGAGCAACTGGCGAAAGGGTTATCTGGGGGCTCCCACCTGCTCCCCCCCTCAGCTGACTTTCCAGTAGTTCCACCTAAGGGAAGGGTCAGCCCTGTGCAGACCATGCATGCATGACCTCCAGCCCCCCATGACATGCAGACACGCCTCACTCAGACATGCCTTCTGATGTGCATTCAAACAAGGACTGAGGAGAAGCCGGATCCCCATCAGCTTCTCTCCTCCCCACATGGGGGCTCAGCCCCCCTGTTCCTGCTCACTGGTCTTGCCATCGTCCCACCCACCCCCCTCCGATTTCCATAGGACAGCCTCCACTTTGGCTGGGACCTCCATCTGCATAGGGGCTGGGCTGCCCCTTCCTCACGCACCCCCAGCTCCCCCCATTTTCTCAAATGACCCCTCTAAGGTCCACGTCCCCCCCCTCCAGGTGGTAATGGCCATGGGGAAAAGTGAAGCTCCCTCCCCTCCCCTCCCCCGCCGCTTGTTCTGTGCAGGAGGAGCAAAGGGGCTGCCCTTCCATCAGCGCCAGAGAGCAGAAACTCGGGGTTCCTTTGCAGAAGAAGGTGAACCCAGAAGCGGGACTTTGTGGGCCAGTTGGGTACCAAGCAAGCTCATCTCGCCCCCAAAACCCCGACTCTGGATTCACAGCCTCCCACAGGGAATTCCTCCTACAATATTCCCAGATCCACCAGAGACAAAATCGTCCCCCCCCCCCCGCCGCAGGCAAGCCACTTCCCCTAGAAGAGCCGGTTGGCCCCACTTCGCTCCCACCCAAGGCGCCTCCTTTCTGGGAACCCCAGCCGGGCGGGGCGTCAGTCCCGGTTCTTCCCAGCTGGGACCCCACCGGCTCCTCCCTCCCTCCCTCCCTCCCTCCAGACCTGGGAACCCCGCAGGGAAAGGCGCCCTCCCTCGGCCTTTTCTCCCTTTCTCCACCAGGGAAACAAGGGACGGGAGCGGCGCTTTAAGAGCTCCAGCAAAGCAACGAAATTAAACGAACTCCGTGAAACGTCCGGAGCAGCAGCGCTGAAGGTGGGTGGGCAGCGCGACCCCTCGGGCGTTTGGACTGCAACTCCCAGAATTCCCAGCCTGGGAGGGGCGGAGTTGCCCCAGGGCTGCGAAGCCTCGCTGAAGAGCCCCTCCCCCTCGTCCCAGCAGCGCCGGGACCCTCCGTGCCGGGCCCGGACTTTCCTCCCCCTCCGCCCAGCGGGAGCGGCCAGAGGGACCTTCGCCCGCCCGCGCAACTCCCGGCCACAAGAGCAGCCTCCGACGCGCGCGGCTCCCTCGGGCGGCCACGTGCGGGAGGGCGGCGGCGGCGGCGGCGGCGGCAGACCCTGTCGGGGCACCTGTCCGGGCGCACGGCGGCACTTACCGCTGCTCCGCCGCCGAGCTCGGACGGCGCTCCTCGCCCGCGGGGCAGCGACTGCCTGGCAGGGGTGTGGCCGCGGGGAGGCTGGCCGGGCGGCTTCGCTGCGCCGGGAAACCCCCTGTCCGGCGGCGCCCGCGAGAGAGGGAGGAGAGCCCCTTGAGGACTAGCTGCTTGGCAAGGAAGGCATGTTCCTCCGTCGCGTAGGGCGCAGACGGGGGGGGGGGTATACAGGCGGCCGCCCGTGAACTTTCCCGCGTGGGATGTCTACCGATCTCCCGATGTCTGGAAGCGTGGGATGCTTTCCCCTGGAGAAGGAGGCGAGGGCTGCCGCGAGTCTGGCAGCACGGTGGGGCCGGAGCACCCCAAGAAGAGGACATCGGGTGCCCACCTGACACGCGTGGGCAGAACGGAAGGCTCCGGGCTCCTCGTCCTTCCTGAAGGAGCGTTGCACAAGAAATAAGTCCCCTCCTCTCTGGAAGGCCCGTGCAGCGAGGAAAGCTCCGTGTCTGCCTGCACGTGGGAAGTGCCACGGCCGCTGCCGGACCGCCCTAAAAATGAGCCCCTCCCATTCCTCCTCTCACCCCCACCGGGGTAGCCGAGGGGTAGCTGGAACTCGCGAGGCACGGACGGGGTTCGAACCCGTGATCTTCGGTTTACGAGACCGACGCCTTACCACTTGGCCACCGCGCCTGCGTTGAACGGGGCGCTTAGCTCCCATCTAGGCTGGCGGCGCTCCCGAGACCCGCGCGCACACGTCCCCGTCCTGCCTGCGCGAGACGCACCGCCCCGAAGCGGGCTTCGGAGTAAGGGCAGGGCGGGCGTCGCGGTGCCGCGCTGCGCAAACGCACGAAAGGGGGCGTCTTCGTGCGCATGCGTTCCCGCGTTAGACCGCCTTTGCTCGTCGCTCGTGGCCGGCCGGGAAGCCATCTCGCCCGCTGGAGCCCGCTGGAAGCCCACGGGCCAGCTCCAGCTGAGGAGGCCGCGCCGCCGCCGCTCGACCGTAAGGCACCCCCGCACTCGGCTGTCAAGCAAACGGTTTAATGGCCCGCGCCGAGCTCTCCCCCGGGCGGGCCTGGCCAGCGCCCCGGCGCCGCCGTTTGGCCGGGCGACGCGGGCCGCCTCTCCGGGGCTCCCCGGGGCGGCGCTCGAGGCGGGCCACCTGCGGCACGCGGCCGTCGCTCATGTCCAGGATGCGCTGCGGCAGCGCCCAGCACCCGGTCCGGACGGCGGCCCCGCGGCGCTCCGGGGCCATGCAGACGTAGCAGAAGGGGCGGTGCGGCGGCGGCGGCGGCCCCCGTTCCTTCCCCGCGCCCGTCTCCACGCGGAGGCTCAGCCCGGCCCTCTGCCGCGGGCGCAGCGCCGCCTCCAGCCGCTTCTGCAAATGCAGCTTGAGCTTCTCCTTGGTCAGGTCCAGCTGGAGGAAGAGGCTGGCCCGCGTGATGGGCGCGTCCCGCTGCCTGCCCACCGCCTGGACGCCCAGGGAGAGCGCGAGCGCATCCCCGCGTGGTGCTCCTTCCCTGCCCTTCCGAGAGGTGCGCGCTTCCTTGAACCCTGCCGCTGCTTTTCCGTCCGCCTCGCCTCTGCTCTTGGCTCCCGCCTGGCTTTCGCCGGCCGCGGCTTCCCTCGGGCTGGGAGAAGATGGGGCAGCCCTGGCGGGAAATCTGTGCGCGCTCCTGGCCCGCCCAGCTGCGGTTCCTTCTCCCTCTGCCTGGGCTGCCTGCTGTGGGATAGCCGCGTAGCGCATCGTTCCTTCCAGTTCTGCCGGTCGGTCCCCATCTCTCGCCCGCTTCTCGGGGGCCAGTGGGAGAGCCAAGTAATGCAACGTTCCTTCCAATTCTCCCTGATGGTCCCCATCTTTTTTGCTTCCAGTCCCTGCGCCCGTCTCGGCGGTGGACACGTAGCGCATCGTTCCTTCCAGCTCTGCCAGTCGGCCCCCATCTCTCTCGCTTCCTGTTGCTGCTCCTTTCTTGGGAGTCCCCGGGAGAGCCCTGTAACACATTATTCCTTCCAACTCTCCCTGCTCATCCCCATCTCTTTTGCTTGCCCCCTTCTCAGGAGACAGTGCGTGGGGGCCCCTGTAATGCACCCTTCCTTCCAGCTCTGCCTGTTGATTCTCATCTTTTCTGCTTTCAGTTCCTGCTCTGGTCTCAGTGGTGGACCTGTAGCGCATCGTTCCTTCCAGCTCACCCCGTTCATCCCCATCTTTTTTGTTTTCTGCTCCCTTCTTGGTGGTTGGTGGGAGAGCCCTGTAATGCAACGCGCCTTCCTGCTCTTTTTGATGGTCCCCATCTTCCTCGCTTCCTGCGTCTTTCCCATCTGCCTTTGCTCCTTTCTTAAGGGGAGCTGGGAGATCTTTCAACTCCTCCTGTAAGTCTGCAGCTTTCAGAGTCCTGATTTTACCATCCGTTGTTTTCTCCCCCAGAGCTTCTTGCTTGATGCTGGTGCTGTGTTTACCAACTGCTCCCTGACTCTCAGAAGAAGGCATGGCAAGAGCCACTTTCTTAGACTGGATCCCTTCGCCTGGTGCTTCTGCTTCAACATGTTCCTGGGTGGGGACATGTCTAAGAAGCACTGCCAGTGACCAGTGAGGGGGTCCTTTGGCCTTTTTGGAGGGAGTGCTGGGAACCAAAGAGCTCTGTTTAAAGAGGTCTGAGAACTGCACATCTTGAGGCCTTTTTGCAGGAGGCAGGGGGATTATACCTGGGGCCTGGGGCTTTGGAATCAAGAGACTTTGCTTTGACTCAGCCCCCCCGGGGGTCGTGGCCCTCTTCCTGGGAGTCTTCAGGACCACTATGGGAGCACGGGGCTTCTGAGGAACTTCTCTCACTGGGACACTGGGACACTGTGTTGCCTTGGAAAGGGCTGGGGTGGCCTTTTCCGTGGGTCTGGAATGCAGCTTTGGGATTCCCCAGGTGAAGACCATGTATTTGTGGCTGATGTTGAAGTCAATGATGCAAAGCGCCTCTTTGGCAACGAAGGCCAGCGAGAGGTCTTTGGGCCTTGAGATTTTGTTGCCAAAACGGATCAGCTTTGGCAGAGGCTTTATGGAAAGGATACTGAAGGTGCGGAGGGAGTTCTCGACCATTTCAGGGAAGGCTCCCTTTTGAATTTCCACCATTTTCACTGTTAAATGGAAAAGCAGCTTCCGGAGTTTTTCTGGCTCCATTGAGAAAAGAACATAATTTGTTTGGCTTCTCTGGGAATCCCTTGTTTGAAGGCCTAGCTTCTCCTTGGGAGCAGGGAAGCCTGCTTTTCTGATTTCTTCTGGGTTTGCTTTGTGAAAAATGTAGTACCTGTTGGCTCTTGGAGATTCCTGAAAAGATTTCGTGTAGACAGCCAGAGCATTCCTGGGCAGGAGGGGAGGCCATGCTGGAGCTTCAGCGTTTAGTAAAATGTTTTGCATCGGTTTTTTAAGATCCACACGGAAGGATTTTTTTTTCGGAGATTGAAACAGGTTCACAGAGTTGATGACCACAGTGGGAACTCCACACCGTCTCTGAACCATTTTCTTCTTGATGTGAAATTCCAAGAAGTTTTTACTTTTCTCATCCATTGCTTTTAGAACAGTCGGCGCTTCCTCTGAGTCGGGAGGCATGCCGCCCGCAGGGTCTGCGGTAGCCTTCGGCTGAGTGGCCTCTTCCTCTTTTTGAGAAGACGGTTCAGTGACAGATTTCTCCGTTGTTTTAGCACGTTCCTCTTTCTGCTCTTTCACCCTGAAGTCAAGACACTGGATGGCCATTTGATCCAGCAAGGGGAGAGGCGAAGGTTTCTCTCCCGCTTCCTCTTTATCCCCCATCCTCAACCTGGGGAGGGAGGTGGTGGCCGTGGGTGCCGGCAGGGGTCCCATACGGATTTCAAGAGATTTCTCCATCAAAATGACATGATCCTCCTTTTCAAAAGTGGAGCTCTGGACAAAGTTTATTTGTGCAAAAGACATCTGCGGGACTCCCTTAATTTCAGGATGACTTTCCGGAAGCAGCGGCGCACTTTTTATTTCAGGAAGTCTTTCCGGGAATAAAGGGAAAAATGATGGCCCACGTTGTTTTCTTTTCTTCAGAAAATAAAGATCTTCTGATTCTGAGGAAGAAGAATCAGAGCTGCTGGCTTCGGAAGCGTCCGAGGAATCGTGTGTTGCCCAGGAAGCATCTGTAGCCACACGACAGCGCAAGTTCAAGTGTTTTAGGAGCGGCAAGCAGGAGGAGGAGCTGGAGGAGGAGGAGTGCTTTGGCTGAATCATGGTGGTCCTTAATAAAGGAGGTAGACACGGGTGGTACTTTTGGTATAAGTTCTCATCTTGACACACGCTTCTTGGAGTTTGATATGGATCATAGGAATGTCTGTGGACCGGACAAGGCAGGTCATAACTGTAGAAAGAAAGAGAAATCAGAATTTTCCTACACTGCTAGACGAGAAAACACTGTTTTCACTTCTAGATGACCCCACTTATAAAAAATAATCACTGCATTTCTGCAATGTGCCCATTCCTACCCTGATGGGAAAACTTCCACCTTAGAAAATTCTTCGGACCTTAACTTGTCTGAAGAACTGTTGTGACTGTTTTATGATGCCCAGATAGGTGAAGCTGCCCGACCAGCTTCACTGAGCCTTCCCCAGCGACACCTGGAGCCCAGCCCCAGCCAGGTCCTCGCAGCTTTGCGTGGCCCCCACAGAGGAGTTTCTCTGCCATTACTGAGAGGGCAGAAAGTGCAGTTGCAGAGAGTCTCCGACAAAGACAGTGAGATTTCACCTACCTTTCAAAATCAGATGTTAGTTGCCTCCCACAAATGCAGCTAGAGTCTATAACCGGAAAAAGTATATATTTGGAATTTATTTTTACTTCAATCAACTTATAGAAAATATTTTTAAAATATCCATGAACTAACTGCCTTGACTAACTGCTACTGAAAAGAAAAAACTGCCAAATGATCATCTTTAACGATGAGAAAAGAAGAGATATGATGCTACCTTTGGAGCAGTCTTAAACCTGAGTTACACAACTGCAGGAATACAAGATTTGGCAAAAGGCTGGCTAAGTCAGCAAAATGGGAAGCTCTGCTGAGGCTGAGAAAAACCAGGGCAGGTTCTGAATGGAACCTGATTTTTTTGGGGGGGGGCAGTCCCATGGGCCATCGGCTCCCATTCACAGCACAAACAGCCACCAATCCCTGGTGAACCTAAAGGTAATGCCATGGGCCCACCTCTACTCCAGGGAAAGATGAACTTGGAATAAACATACGTTTTGCTTGTGTGGCTGAAAAGTCGTTTTCTCTCTCTCCTTCACACTCTGCTTCAGGCTGTAATGGGGAAAAAAGGTTACTGGGTTTCAAATTTTCTCATGGAGAAGGTGCACTCTGGCTTACCAAAGGCTTAAAGCATGAGAAAAAAACCCAGCAAACTTAATAAAAGTTGCCCCCTTCCGGTCTGGGGTACCATCGGCAGCTTTCCTGCTTCAGTGCAGAGAGACCCTCTGCGGCTCAGGGCCTTCTGGCCAGGCAGCCTTTTTGTCCAGCTGCCTTTCGCATGGCACCAGGTGCCCAGGTTGCTTCTGTTGCCTGTCAGGTGCCATCTGGCGGCTCTGAGGAGGGCTTGGCTGAGTTGGCACCTGCACTCGGGAAGCTCCTTACAATTGTCTCTTAGGGTCCCATCACGGCCTGCCAGGCCTCCTCTAGGCAAATGGAGGGGGGGGGAGTTTGATTTTGGCTTCGAATTTCCTTCCCCTGGACAAACACATGTAACATACTTCCTAAATGGAGATGGTTTATGTGGTAGTTTTATTGTAAACCATGCTGACTTGCCCTTGTATGGGACAGTCCATTTCAGAAAAACCAGGATGCTTTGGGTCAACTCAGGCCCATCTAGGCCAGCGACCTGCCCCTGGATGAGCCCTCTCTCTGAGATACAGCTGGTCCCAGGTAGATCCACAGACAAAAGTAAGGGCAATGTAATTTGGTGTGACCTGTTTTAATACCATCCTTCCGATATTTGAAGGACACATTCTGCACCACTGAAAGATGGCCCCTGCATGTTCAGAGGCAGTCTGCCCCATTGGCTTCCAGAGCCTCTTGCCGGCAGTTGCTGGCAGGAACCCAGAGATGGTGGGTGTCTGCTTTGACCCTGCAAGGCTGGTCCCACATTCTCGGCTCCGCTCAACTGACGCCCCCCTTCCAAAGCTCATACGTGGAAGTGAGAGCGTCTAGTTACGATGGCTGACCTCCCTGCTTCCTCTTTATGTCTCAGGACCGTTTGCAAACCCAGGCTCTCCATCTGCAACCACAGGGTGGCCCCTAGCGCCACGTTCAGACCGGGCTGAGCTCACACAGAAAAGCAGTGGAGAAAAGTGGCGTATGGGTGCTTTTGGTCAGCCAAGCCCTGGGCTGGTGGGTGCATGAGCTGCCCAGGGCCACACCAGAGACTGCCATATGCTTAAGTAAAGCCCTCTTTACCAAGGGAGGAGGGCTGGGCTGGGCTGCGTGGCTCTCCGTTGCGACAGGCCGCCTAAGCTGGGCTTGCCACCTGGCCAGGCAGGAGGAGGTCCAGATTTCAAAGCCCAGCCAGAGCAGCAGCAGGACTGCCCCGGCCAGGGGAAACCCCCATGTTGTCTCTGAGATCCAGCAGAAGCCTTGTGAACACAACATGTGCTGGAACTGGGACAGCAGGTTTCCCTCCGGGCAGTACCCGGCAGGCCCCTCTCTTCCATCTGCTTCCCGAGCAGTCCGGCTCCGGAGGGAGGGTCCCCCACTGAGGTCCTTCTGCAGCACCAGGGAACCGAGCACCAAGGCTGCATATGCAGACCTCATGGCCCATCCAGGAAGCTGCGTCCTCTCTCCATCTCTATACTCGTGGGGTGGCCAGTGGGCCAGACGGGCCAAGGCTCCTGCCTGATGGGTCACAATGGGTCCCCTCTGGGAGCGGTTGCTAAGAGACCTGGCTTTGGAGCTGGGAACCTGCTGCTTGGCGGTGGGAATGGATGAAGCTTCACACATCCTCCCTGCCACCAACTTCCACACCAGATTCCATTTTTGTTCTGGCCCAGTTTCTCTCGTGCCCCAACCCCTCTTCACTCCATGGTTGGCACAGCCAGGGCAATAAGAAGAACCAGTATCAGAAGGGAGAAAAACCTAATTCATTTTTATTTCAGCACAAAAAAGGGCTTTTGAGGTACAGCTGCGCATGCTGTAGAAGACAGCAAACATTCAAGGCCTCGCAGGGTAGAAAAAAGAAAAAAACCAAAGCCTTGGGGAAAGGGCTGCTGGTCGGCCCAGTGGACCACGCCTGCCTCCTCCAACCGAATGGTGTCCGGACGCCTTGGGGAGGGGGGCTGTCCGGGGACAGAAGTGAACACAAGTGGGGACACAAACTGCCCACAATGCCATCTGCACCCTTCAAGGGCAGAAACCGCCAGTCTCAATGCTCTGAGCACATGGATCCAGGCCAGCCTCGCTTGGTCTGTTTCAACACAGAGAGAAAAGCTGGAAAAGAGCAAGTCTGGGTGACGCCCCACCCCTAGGCCAAGCAGCCCCTCCTTGCTGGAGGGAAGGGAGCTGAAACAGAGGGGCTCGGGGCCTGCTTGGGGCGGTTCCTGCCTGAGGAGGGACTTGGAAGGCACAGTCGGTGAGTGATGGGCTAAGGAAAGCAGGCTGAGAACCTGGATGCGTGAAAGACACACGAAAGCCACACCAAGCTCAGGTTGCCGCAGGTCTGCCTGCTGTTGCCACTCTCTGGACCCCCGAGCTCTCTGGGGAGCCCAGAGCATCCCCACCCTGCACAGAGCAGTGAAAAGGGTCGTGGGGAAGAGGGGGCAGCCAGGGGCGCAGCTTGAAGCGGGAGCCCCCGATGGGGCCTCTGTGCCGGCCGCCCTGCAAGAGAAGAGCCGGAGGGCTCCAGTGCAACGCTCGAGTCCTGAGCAGCCCAGCAAAGTCACGTCTTGGCCAGAAGCATCTCCTCGATGCCCTTCTTCCCCAGCCGATAGCGGGCCAGGTCCTTCCGGGTGACCAGCCCTACCACCTGCAAGGCAAGAGGGGCACACGTGCTCAGGCTGGGCAAGCGCCCCCCCCCCCCCACATCTCAGGGCAAGGCGATGGGCCCAGCAGCTGGAGGAGCAGCTCCCTGCAAGAGACACCCCTCCCCCTGCTTCTTCCCACACCCAAAGGACCAGAGCGGGGGGCCTACCTGGTTCTGATTGTCCACGACCACCAGGTGGCGCAAGCCCAGGGCTCGGAAGAGCTTGAAGACCCTTGGGAGGGAGGCCTCCTGCAACCGGGACGCAGGCCGGTCAGAGGGAGGGAACATGGCATGGAGGCCAGCAGTGTCCATCCTTCCCTCCAGCAGCCCGTGGCCACCCAGAGGTGGGCCCTCTCCCTTGAACCTGCTGCCCCTGCAGCCAGATGGGCCAGCTTGGGCCGAGAAGCGAGATGCCCCTCCAGCTCGGGAGTGTCAGGCCCCCTGCCAGGCATGGTCATAGCCTGCCCACTGGGGAGCCCACAGTGCGCTCCAGGCCCCTTCACCTGAGGCACGGCGTATGGCGAGGGGTTCATGAACTCGGTCAGGTCCATCATGCACTCGCGCTCGTCCTGGGAGACGTGGATGGACTGGATGGGGGGGAAGCGAGGGTAGGCGTCCCGGAAGTCCTTCAGCTTCAGCTGCCGCTGCCGCAGAGACAGGCTGGCCCGCTCCACAAAGACCTGCAGGGAAGCGGGAAGCATTCCGGAGGGCAGCCCACTTGGCCCAGGCCGGTGGGAACGGACCGGTTCCCCTCCTAATAATGGCCCTAAGCTCCCCTTGAAGGCCTGGCTCGGGTGGCTGGTCGGGAAGCCCCTTCTCTGCCACAGCATCTGCGCTTCCCAAGCCCCGCCAGCTCCCGCTGCCCCCATCGGCCAGACACCCCCCCCCCCGCTGCCCCGATCCAGCGCACACCTACCTTGTGCTTCAGGAGCACAATCAGCTGAGAGCGCAGGATCAGGCCTCGCAGCCCCATCGTCTGCAACAAGAGAGGCTTTCCTGGGTCACTGCTGAAATTGGGGTTGTTCCCACCCCGACAATGGGGAGAGAAGAGAGGCCCATCCTGGCCCAACCCTCAGCAAATGCTGGATGCCAAGTGGCGCTGAGGGTTCCCTCACACACACCCACACCCCTGCGCTTTTTATCCCAAGTGCTGCTTTGGGTTAAAATATCTGAGACGAATCCCCAAATCTGGGAATAAAACCGTCCTGCCGTCAGCAAGCCCCGCCTGTCATGGCAGCAACAGCTCCCTGGGGTTTCAAAGAGGGCCCCCACCCCAGAAGCTCCTCTGCCCAATTGGGCTGCCAGCCCATGCCAGCCACTTTCCCACCTGGTCGCTGCCAGGGGTGCTCTCGACCACGGGGAAGCCATTGTGATTGGAAGGCGTGTCGCTGAGGATATCCACGATGGTCCCCACTTTCTCACTCTGCCGCAGGCAAGTGACTGGGGTGCTCATCACCTGTCTGTAGGGAGGAGAACCCAGACTCAAACTTGACCCAAGGGGAGCCATTGGGGTGCAAGTGGGAAAGGCTCTCGGCCAGATGTTTTTCCCACCGGGAACCCTGGGGAAGAGGCCCTCGCCCATCACAGGGACAGGAGGGGCCTCCCTCCACCACACTGACCTCTTCCCTCCTCCAGCCAGACCTGCAGGGAGCCCCGCGAGTGTCGGCTGGTCAACTTACGTGGCAGTGAAGGAGTGCGAAGTGACTGGTGCCTCCCAGTGTAAGAAGGGGACGCTCTGGAGCTGGATGTGCATATCATACAAGCCCTGGAATGGGGGGAGGGGGAGAAGGGGGTGTGAAGGTGGGTGAGAGAGACCCTGAGGCCACGAAGAACGAGCCCCCGGGTGTTCCTGGCAGACGTTCTCCAAGCTTCCCAAAATAATTCTTTTTGGGGAAGGAGGACCATGCAGGGTGTGATGACAGTCCTGCCAGACAGACGCTGGAAAGTCTGTGCTGACAGTCGGGAGGGGAAACTGAGTCACAGAAGGTCCCATCTGGCCTGAGTCATGCCAATGTGGCCTGGATGTTGGCGCCATGGGATTCCTGCCGTGGGCATTCCCTGGGATAAAATGCTTCTGGGTCTCTTGACCTCCCGCCAGGGCTCTTCAGGGGTGCAGCCCCTCACCTCCGCAAAGAAGTCCCCCACGATCTTGGCCGTCATCAGGACCAGCATGATGGGGAACCCATAGGTGACGTTGCCTGTGGCCTCCATCATGATCACAGTCAAGCTCAGCGTCATCCTCACGATCCCTCCTGGAAAAGAGCCCCCACTGGCACTTCTCCTTCCTCCCCCAGGAAGAGCCCTGCTGCCTCGTCAGGCACGATGGGCCTTTTGGCCACCAGGAGCCGAAACAGCCGGGAGGTTCCCGACTTGTCCAGAGCTATTTTCCCACCCAGCTGGATCCAGCTGTTGATCCCGCCAGAGCGACGGAAGGGCCCAGACTGAGCCCCCCCCCCGGCCTGGCTCTGCTCCTCCCAAAGGAGCCAAACTTAACCACCCCCACCGGCACATCAGAACTGGGCTCTGCGCAAGCACGGCCAGGCCCCTCCCTCCCCTGTGGAGGCCTTGGGAAGGGGCCCACCGCTTGGGCACTCACCCAGCTGTGCTGCTGCTCCCATCAGTGCGTACTTCCCTGGGTCAGCCCTGATCTGGAAGCCAGAGAAAAAGCAGGCAGTGGAGCAGACGGGGCTCTGCTTTACCCCAGGAGCCCCCACAGTGCGGGCGGAGGGAACTGACCCCAGGATCAACACAAGGCAGCCCAGACACACATCCTGGGCTCCAGCCAGCCCCTGCAGTGAAGCTCGCCTTTCTGACCCCCACCCGTGACCCAGACTCTCAGGACTCTCCCGGGTCTGTGGGGAAAGGAGCCCAGGGCTTACCAAACCATTGGGAATGTAGGACAAGGAAATGCCAAAGAGGCGGCCCCAGGCAGCACCGATCAGCAGGGAAGGGATGAAGACGCCCGCAGACACCGTCAGCCCGTAGGTCCAGCAGGCCAGGAAGAAATACACCAGGGTGAACAAGCCCAAGGTCATGGGGTCATAAGTGCCTGGGGGGAAACAGAAGACCCTCACTTCTCTCCCCTCCAAGAGAAGTGGGAGGGGGGGTGAGCTGGGCCCCGGTAAAACCCTGATGGCTGCTCAATTGCGGAAGACTAAGAAGGCTACGCTGAGTGGTTCGGTTCTGCTTAGCAGCCAGCTTGGCTGGCAAATTGTGGCTCATGGCTGACGCGACCCGAGGCATCAAGGCAGCTCCTTGTGCCCTAGTTAAGACAATCCCTGCTCAGCCCCATCCACCTCTGTGTTGCGGCTGACCTGGAGGGTCGTGGAAGAGGCGGACCACACTCTTCTCGGGGGTGTTGAAGAAGGCAGCGGCCATCGAGTTGTACTGCCCATCAGGGCAGAAGAGCTGGTGAAAAGGAAAAGGGGAGGAAGAGGAGAAACCTGTTACTCTCGTAACGGGGAAAAGCAGAAGCATCAAATTCTAGTGGAGCCTCAAAACTGAAGAGGACGCTTTGAACCCATGGCCAGTCTGGCAACACCTCTCCCCGCCCGCCCCTCTGGGTTTAAAACTCCAATCCTGCCTGCTGAGCTGTTTGCCCACCTGTTGACCCTAAACCTGGGGCCCTTCAGCAACAACTCCTTCCAGCGCAACAACAAACCCCCCCCCCAGCAAGCCCCTACCTGCAGCGGGTAGGCCATGCTGTTGTCCTGGAGAGGCTGGCAGTCTGTGGAACTGTAGATGAGGACAAAGGCAATCGCTGCCGTCACGGCCCCCACCAGCACGGCCTCGACCACCTGCAGGCACGGGCGGTGGATGTACCTGGGGAACCGAGGGGGGGAAGGCAGGTGAACCGGAGGCTGGATGGGACAGGGCAGCCCCCGAGAGCCCAGAATCAGAGGCTGAGTCTCGCCAAGGTCTCACCTGATCCGGAACATCGTCAGCCAGTAGTTCAGAGCATTGAACGTGGCACCAAGGATCCCCCCTGCAGTAGGAAAGAGACGGAGGCAGGTCAGAAAGGGACCCGGCATGGGCCCCGGTGCTCTGCCTCTAGGGCACAAAGCACCCCTGCAGGATCTGGAGAGCCCGGAGTCCCCCCACCTCTCCTTCTTTCATCCTCCCGGCTGGGCCCGCATCACGTCTGCAGGCCTCAGCCATGCAGACTTGCGGAGGACGGCTTGCTCGTGAGCAGCAAGGGAGGAGAGGGCGGAGGTGAAAAAGCACCCCTAACAAACGGTCCCCGTATTTGCTGGAGACGCCGCAGGCTGTCAAGGGGGGCACAGCCGCATCGCCGGTGGGGACTCTTCCCCAAAAGGCCCAGTGGGGCCCAGTGGCCAGGTGAGGCCAGCCGTGAAGTCAGCCAAGCCAGTTCTCCAGGCCAAAAGGACTGCTTACCCAACACACCAATGAAGATGAAGATGGGGATTTCTTGGAACGTGTACCCCATTTTCTGAAACAAGGAACAAAAAGATATGAACGCCAGGAACGCTGGGGAGAGTCTGTGGCCAAGGACCCAGCCACCTCCTGGCACTGCCCCCCTGCCCCCAGCAGCAGACCCTCCGCCCACCTGAGGGGCAGCAGCAACCAAAGCAGCTCGAGGGCTCCACCACTTGCTCCGTTTCGCAAACTCACAACACCAACCCACAACCCCCCGCCAGTGCCCAGGCTTCTCTCCCCCCAGAACAAAGGGAGACCAGATAGCTCCGGCCGGGCCTCGAGTCTTGCTGGGAAAGGTCAGCTGGGAAGGATGGGATGGTGGCCCTACCTCGGAATCGAAGCTGCCGAAGTTGATGAGGCCGGGGCTGGAGAGGTCCAGGGGGTTGCCCTTGTAGACGCTGAGAATGGAGTTCAGGGTGAAGGTGGAGATCATGGAGGCAAAGAACTGCGGGGGGAGAGAGGAGAGGAGGCGGGCAGCAGTCAGGCCCTCGGGGGAGCTGGGTCCCTGGGCGCAGCCCCCTCCCCTCCTCGGCACTTACAATCCGCCAGGTCAGGAACTGGTTCCAGAAGGAAGCGCCTTCTTCCAAGCTGAAGAGGACCCCACCTGTCAAGGAGGGGAGGGGGCACAGGTGAGCAGGCACCCGTTCCCCAGGGCAGGGCCCCTGTGGCCCTCACTCTGCCCGGCTCTTCTCTTCCTAGGCATCCGGAGAGGGGCCCCGTCTTTGCCAAAGAGAGGCTTAGGGAGGGAGAAGGAAAGTGCTTTACCAACAGGGGCCCCAAAGGCAGCTGAGACGCCGGCGGCAGCTCCAGCCGAGACAAAATCCCGCTTCTCCGTGTCCCTCCGGAAATACTCAAAGATCTGCAGGCCGACAAAGCGAGGAGTTTGTGTGCAGGTAGGACACGCCTGGCCTCTCCCGCCCAATGCAGCTCCCAGGCGGCCCCCCTGAAGGCCGGCATCTTCAGCCCAGACCTTGCAGCTCCCACACCGCACCCAGCTCTTGGGGGGGGGAAGCTACTGACCCTGAAGTCCCTCTTCAAGGAAGTCGAGCGCCCTTGAGAAATGCCAGCTGCAATGACAGCCCCCGAGTGGATCATCGGCCCTTCCTGGGAGTGGAACGCAGAGGGGTCAAGGAGGCTTTTGGACAAGAGGGGGAGCCCTGGGAGACGGAGCCTGGGCGGAGGACGGCTCTCTCCAGTTGGGAACACCCATCCTCCCTCACGGCTCCTGGCATCCATCACGCTCCTCTTAGCCACTTCCCCCTTCCCTTGGGGGGCTGTCTGCACCGAAGGCAGGCATCAGTTCATCCAGTGCCACAGCTGAACCAGGGTTGTTGGGGGCGTGGGGGGGGGGAAGCGGCAGGAGGACTGTTTCCCAGCACCCCCTTGCATCAAATCAATAGGGCAGCTCCTGCCCTCCTCCTTTACCTTCCCCACGGCCAGGCCTCCAACCACGGAGAGGATCACGCCACAAACTTTAACCATCAGGGTCTGCAAGGGGAGCACACAGGATGCCACGGGTCAGGGCAGCTCTGCTCTCCCTTCCAAGCTAGGCACCCACAGGACTGAGCAGGTGCCAGACTCCACAAGACCCCAACCCCAACCCTTGCCAGAAGCATTTCTGCACCCCAAAAGGGACGGTCCTCCCTGACTCGCTGCTGCTTGGCTGCCAAAGCCCGAAGCTTGGAACGCCACATGACAACTCTCCCTTATCAAAGCAGAGTCGGTCGGTGTGTGTTCTTGCGGAGAACCACAACACAACCAAACCCTACGCTCCTGACCTTCAGCCGAACCACGTGGGGGATCTTGACTCCATTCAGGTAGCACTTGATCTGTGGAATTCCGCTGCCGGCGGCCACGGGCTGCAGAGACAAAGCACTCGGTCACGGCGGCCCAGCTGCCACCACGGAGGGTGTGTGCAAGCCGAGCGAGGCCTCACCTCCAGAAATGCGACAATGATGGAACCGGCCATCACAAAGCCTGCGTTCACAGTGGCCCAGAGGAGCAGAGAGAAGGAGAGGCGTCCCGTCTCGGTGAATTTGTCAATATCTGGGCAAAAATAAGCTTAAGGAAAAGCAGACAGGTGCCGATTGGGCTCAGGTTTTTTTAGTTTGGAATCCATGTTTATAGGCCCGGGGGGAGGCGTTGAGGGGGAGGAGAAGGAAAACGCCTTGGAAGAGGAGGAATTCCCCTGCAGCTAGAACCCCCACCTGCCCCATTGCACCCCTCAAGGATACTGCCCTTCACCAGTTTGTACTTGAGTCCAGCTAAGGTCTCCACCATGATGTCGATGAAGCAGGCAACCAGCCCGGTCAGGATGCCGATCATGGCACAGATGAACCAGCGCTGAATTTCCACTGTCCGGAATGCCTGTATAGTTGGGGGGGGGGACGGTGATCAGAGTCCAGCCCCCCCCTTCTCAGACAGGCTTTGATGTTTGCTGCACAGTGGTCCAGAAGGCAGCATGGCCACTGACAAAGCAAGGTTCTAGATCTGACGTTACCTTTACCTGAAAGCCATTGATGTGGGCAAACCAAGGTCTCCCTCCTTGTTCTATGCGGGTGGGCCTCCCCCTCCCCCACTTTCAAGGCTTAGCTCAGCCCTCTGCACCCTCCCTCATTCCTGGCAGAGCTGATTAGGATAAATTGGGCTGCCAGAAGTCCCCTTCCAGTCTCGGCCACAGGAGCAGCTGAGAACAACATTAGGAAGCCAGGGAGAATCGCCCCCACCCCCAAAAGAAGGGAGAGAGGATCCCGGAGCTGTGGCTGCAGCAGGGAGAGTGTCCACTGGCTTCCCCTTGAGGCTCTTCAGACGTGCAGATCCAAGGAACGTAGCCGATGGTTTGTGCCCCAGAGAGGAGGGGGCCCAAGAGCAGCCCCTGGGATGCCCAGGAGAGGCAGGCTCACCGTGTGATTGATTCTCTTCTCCTCTTCCAAGAAGAGCTGGTTCTCACAGTTGTCATAGTCCAAGCTCTGCAGGGGGCCAAAAGATGGAGAACCCCTTCAGGAGAAGTGGACACCCCCAGCCCAGCTACAAAGCGCCAGCTTTGCCTCCGGCTCACTGGAAGAAGGGCTCCCTTTCCAGGGTGACCGCAACCCCACCCCAGGCCCTTCCCAAGAAGAACAGGGGCACTCACTTCGTACTTGAGGGAGAGAAGCTTGTCGTTGTGTGGAATCTCGCTGGGGAGGGACCGAGGGGCCTCCGTTTCCTGCAAGGACCCAGAATTCAAATCAGTCAAGACTCTGGATTTAGCCACATTCTGCTGCCCCCCCCTCCCACCGGATGGCTTGCTCACCGTGCTCTCGTGGTCCCCAAGATCCACATTGCTCAGGCGCCCAAATCGCAAGGAAGACGAAGAAGGGCTCAGCTGCAGAGGCAAAACACATCTGTCTTGCTTGAGCTGCCCAGCTCCTTTCGGGGCTGAAAGGATCCAGGGCAACCACGCTTTATCCCTGGGAAGCCCAACAGCTCCGCAGGCAGCAGGGCTGTTTTATCAACAGCATGTGGGCCGTACGAACAATTATTACATTTCCCTTTTCATCCCTGAGTGTGTGACGTTCCAGCAGGGAATGAAAAGCCTCATTCTGCTGCACTGGGAGAAGGATGGTGGGGGTGGGCGGAAGCGGAAGGAAGAGCAGAAAAGTCATGGGAAACGGATTCACAAAGCCGCTGCAGGCTTGTTGCCTGTGCCCAATCGGACAGTGCTTGGGGCATTGGCATCTCAGCCATTCCCGGGGAGTCTTTGTGCCACTTTCTGCACTCTTGGATGAGGGATTTGTTTCTGGAGGGGCCCCAAATGGTGGCTGGCACAGACAACCTTTTGCCTGTCAGCTTTGTGGCAATCTGTGGCAGTTTCCGATAACTGGCCTGCTTTGGCTATGACCGAAGGATGCAGGACAGGCAGATTGAAATATTTCAAATTTAGAGCAATATTTTAGGCAATAGAGAGACTGTTTTGTGAAACTGTTGTATGTTAGTAGTGTCAACATGCTGAAAAAGAGCCAGAGCTAGTCGGCTTTCAGAAACTGCCCACAGATTGCCACCAAGCTGATGGGCAAAGGATTGTCTGTGCCACTTGGGGCCCCTCCAGAAACAAACCCCTCATCCCAGAGAGTACAGAGAATGGTACAAAGGCTCCCCAGGAATGGCCGGGATCCCAATGCCCCAAGCGCTGCCTGACTGGGCACAGGAAACAAGCCTGGGAGGGATTCCAGGAGCACCACTGGATCGCCAACAGGCATCACAACAGGACCTTGGCAGCCTCTCCCAGGCCCCCACTCCCAGAGGCTGTTTGGCGCCTTCTCACGCCTTCAACTTCCAACTTCCAGGCCGCTTTCCCTCTCCTGGCTGAAGAATGTCCCGGCCAACAGCTTTGGATGGCAGGGCTTGGAGGAGCGCTGTCCCTCTAGCTATGGTCTTTGCTGAGCCCCAGGGACCCCGGGCCAAGGTTGCTTGGAAGCCCAGGCGTGCGCCATTCCCTGTAGGAGTGGGAAAGGCATTCTACACATGCTCAGGAATCTTATGAAACGCTCCTGAAGGCTCAAATCCCCCAGCCCCGCCTGTCCCCGGACCAGGAGCCCGGCTGGCCGCGCCTTGGGCTTCGCCCCGCCCAGCGATGGACTTCTCCTGGCCACGGAGGCTCCGCCAGCCTCACCTGCCCGCTCGTGCCGTTCAGCAGCGGCGTGGTCTCGCCCCGGCCCTCGGCCTCTCCCTCCCGGCCAGACCACGACACCCGGGTCGCCACGTTCGCCATCGCCGCTCCGCAGGCCGGCCGACTCGAGAGCGAGCGAGCGGCGATCATGTGACCTGCCGCAGCTGGCGAGTCACGTGACCCGCCCGCCTCGCCCGCCCCGGAGCATCACGGGGGATGGAGTCCCGGTGCCGCCGGCATCCGCCTTGCCCTGCCTCGCGCCCCTCTGCGTCGGGATGCTCGTTCCTCGCTGGACCCGCCGCCGCTTCCGAGCCGCCACCCGGGGCGCCCTGCGCGGCTCCCCGCTTGCAGCTCGGGGCGCAGCGTCCTTGCCGGGGAGCCCGAGCCAGGCGGGGAGGGCGCACAGGCGGCGGGCTAACTCGGGGCCAGGGCGCTGCTTGCTCACGGCCACGCCGGACCGGGGTTTTCCGGGCCCGGAGGAGCCACCTCTCCTTTCCTTCCCCACCGGGTTCCCTCTGCTCGCCCGCCCGCCCGGCGCTCTTCTAAACGGGCGGGGAGGACAGCGATGCCCCTTTCCCGAGGGTGTTTTTTGGCGTGGCGACAAGATGGGGCGTTGCGAGGAATGAGCATTTTGGAAGGACCCGATGGAGGGTCCAGCAGCCGGCAGCTCCCTGGCGGGGCAGCTTCCAAAGCTGGCCCTCCTCCTCCTCCCGCGGGCTCCCCAGCTGCAGCGCCCCTCAGACGGAGCGCTGGCGGGGCTGGTCCCAGTTCTCGAGCATTCAGTCTGGTCTTTTTTCTTATTAAAAAAAATAGGGAAATTCAAATTTTTAAGCTCCGTCACACTGAATATTTTTTACTTATCTGATGGAAAGAGTGGGATGTCCCAGGTCTTGAATAAATATTTATTGCTCCAAGTCAAAACCCTAGTTTTCAACCATGAAATTAATTGGTTCTCTCCAGTACATTACACAAGCTAAGCAAGGCAGGGAATCACAATTGGCGTCAGAAATGTAAGAAGAAACTCTCATCTTGGGAGAAACTAATGTACTTTATCAACCATGCCCACCATCTTTTTTTATTAAAAAATTATGAAAATAGCAGATGAGGGGAAAAAAATGTCCAACCTCCTACCCCTGCCCCCAGGCCAGAAGGAAGAAATTGGAACATCAGACAGATGAGTGATGAGCAGTTCCCGTCCCCTGCACAAATATACTGGAAATCGGCAATGCGTGGAGCCTATTCTTCCATATTTCTGCAGTTGTGCAGTTGGTGTAACCGGGCGCCCGATGCTGCTGTTTGAGCAGGGGAGGCTGGCTGGGTGACTTGAGCCAGAGTGCCAGCTATCCTGCCCCAGGCCCACCACCCGTCCCTCAGTTGGGTGATATGAACTACTGGTGGCCAGTCAGTCTTGGAGTCCGGAGTCAAAGGGGCTGAGGTGAGGGAGAGCAGGGGAAGCTCCCTCAGCCGAAACAGGTGGGATGAAGACCATCCTAGGAAATACTGTACAGATGCGCCAATCCTGCTTTGGGGCTTGAATGGCTTCTTCTAAGGGAGGCCTAGAGCAACTTTGGGGTTTTAGCTGCTGCCTTCAGGTTGACCCCGGCCCAGTGATGGGATTCAGCCAGTTCGCACCACTTTGGCAGAATTGGTAGCTAATTTTTTGTTGCCCAGGCCCAGAATGGACTTCCGGAAGCGGCATCCACACAGAGAACCGGTTGTTCACATATTTGAATCCCACCACTGCCCTGGCCCCTTCGGCAGGGTCCCTTCTCTGGAGAAAATCCAACTGAGCTCATTCTGGGGTGAGAGCGGGGATGGTGGGCAGCCTCCGGGCTTCCCGGGGGGGGGGTGTTCACAGGCAGTGCTCAAGGCAGGGGCAGTCTACCTTCCGCACAGAACCACTGAGCATGGAGACGTTGGCCATGGTGAGCACCGTCCCGTGGGGCAGGTCTTCTCCGAGGGCAATGCTGGAGACCTCCCCAGGCAGCAGCACTCGGCCCCACATGGCAAAGCCCGCCAGGAGCCCCACGAATGATTCAGAGGATTCGAACCCTCCGCCAAGCGTGTCTTGCTCCTGGCCAAGGAGCAGCGACCCTTGGGGCGGAATCTCATAGCCCTTCTGGAAGCTGGAGCCCAGGGAGGCCAGCCGACGGTCCAGGTAGAACCAGTAGCGCCCCTGGAGGGAGGACCAGATGACGCAGATGTGGTGCCACCTGCCGTCCAAGACGGCCCCCACTGGCAGTTCCCGGAAAGCGGGGTCGCCAATCACAAAATGGATGGAGTTTCGGGGGGCAGCGTCCCTGCCATGGAGCACCAGCTTGTTGTCGTTCTCCTCTGTGGCATACGACAGGATGGTGCCCAGGTAACGGGCGCTGGTCCTCACCCAGCTGCAGAGGCTCAGTTCCAGCAAGCTGGTCTGCAGGCCGGGCTGGAAGGCTACGAAGTTCTCGGTGGAAGCGTTGGGGAAGACCAGCATGGCATCCACGTTGCACCCTGCAGGGAAGAAAGAGCAGCTCTGGGTCACCACAGCTTGGGGCTCCAGTTCAGAATTTTACTTCAGGTGGTGACAGTTACATAGAAGATTTCCAATCTAAAGCGTGCATGTCACTCGGGGCCCAGACAATGTTTAAAAAGCCTACAGCAGATAAAATACAAAAAGCAAAGTACAATGCTAAAGCACCTCCAAGTTAGAAGCAGGCAGAAGCAGCAGCAGCTTCTAAGTCCGCGCAAGTGTCTCCCCAAAAGGAAAGTTCCACCTGTGGAAACAACTTGGCCTCCTGAGGCAGAGGGTTGAAGGGTGGCCTTTGGCCAGATAAGCCTCCAGCACATTTTAAGGCCGAGAAAGGCCACTGCATCGAAGTTTAAGGAGCCTCGCAGCATTCATGCATCAGCACACCCTCCCCTCTATACCTACTTGTCCCTGGTTTCCGAGGCCTTCCTGGAGGCTTCTCCTCTGCAGGGGCTTTGGCTGGGCCAGGGGGCGGTTGTTCCAGGATCTGCTGCTCAGGTGAAGAGGCAGGACCCGGATCCACCTGAAGCGGGGAAGCCTCCTGGCTCAGAAGGGAGCCTCTCTGCAGTGCCGCTTGGCTCTTGGCCAGGGCTTCCAGGTCACCCCCCTGCTGGCGATGCCTGGCACCCAGCTTCTTCGAGGTGGGGCTCTGCCCTCCAACCGCCTCTGGTGCTTTCTCTGAACCGAAGCGACGGGCTGCAGTCCAAGGACTGGGCAGCACCTCCTTCTGCTTAAGACTCTTCAGCCTTCGCTTGATGTTGCCCAGCTTGCTTCCCTGGCTCCGGAGGGCATCCTGCAGGCTCTCCAAGGCCTTCTGCAGGCTCCGCTGCTGGACAGCCATGTGCCAGAAGTCCTGCCGGTGGCTCTTGAACTCCTGGGTGAGGTTGGACAGGCGGCTCTCCTGCTGTGGCCTCGGCTGCTGTTGCAGCGTCTCCTGCCAGGCCTCTTCCAGAGCTCGGATCCTCAGCGCTTGCTTCTTGCCACTCCTTTCCAGCTTCTCTACCCAAGCCTGTAAGCGATGCAGCTCCTCCTGGCTGGAGGCCCGGGACCCGTTGGCCACCAGCTCCAGGCTCTCCTGCTTCTGCAGCAGCTGGTCCATCTTGGTGTGCAGACTGTGAGAAAGGTTGTAGTTCTCTGCCATCTCCTGAAGACGCGTCAGGGTGACCTCCTGAAACCATCGGAACTGGGAAACAGGAGTCCGGTCAGGCCCCTCAAAGCCCAGGGCAGAGGGGAGGCCCAGGACAACAGCATGGGGAAACGGGTGGGGGCAAGAAAAGCGGGATCCGCTCCTTCCTAGGACAGGCACAGGCATGATAGCACCGAGAGCCTCGGGGCCCTTCATTTGGTATCTCTGGCTTCTCTGTGAGGAAGCCAGAGAGGAAGGGGGCAAAAGCCCAGGACTGAAGGCCCCTTTTCCTGCCTGTCTTTGCAGCCTCACTCTACGGCACCCCACGGCATTAGAAATGTGCATTTCTGAACGTGTCCAGAGGTGGGACTCAGACTATGGCTTCAAGCACTGCCCAAGATGCCCTCTGAGAGCAAAACAAAAGGACCAAGTCAGGGTCCCAAAACAAGAACAAAATGGGGGGGGGTTTCCCTTCCAATACCTACCGATGGTGTTGAACTAATATAGAAAGTTTCTATGAAGCCTTTAGACATGTCACTGCATAAGGACACCGGCCAGCGGCCAGATATTTGGACCAAAATACATCATTATATTTTTCCACCAGCTTCGTTGGAGCTACTGAGTAATCTCAACTATATTTAGGAAGTTGTATTTTTACCATAACAAGTACAATTATTTATAGCACTAACTGAAAATGGTTGGTGAGTGTAACGATCAATGTGCTAATTTTGCTATTTCGGGTGGCAAATATTTCGTTGTTTTGAAGTTTTGAGATGTCCCGAGGTCGTTTTCTTGTCTTCTCCTGAAATGGTCGGGCTATTTGTGGCAATCTGTATTAGTTCATGTGCCCTGGCTCCCTCAGCCAGCTCGTCTAAATGTGGACCACCATTCCTCTTACCCCAACTATCACGGGGAGTGGACACTCTGGCTGTACTTGATGGGGTTTGCAGTACAAGACTCTGGAGGCCCAGGCTGGCAAGAAAGCCCAGACCCAGGAAAGACTTTCACAAAATAGCCTTCTTTAAATCCATCCAAAAATGCAGAAATATATTTTGCTGGGCCAATATCTGTGGCTAATCTTAGCCTAAAATGGCCTCTGGCAAAACCTGAAATGCTTATATATCACACCACCAGCTGTTGTCACTAACTTTTGCAGCGAAACATGACCTGGGTCTGAGCAAGGGAGGGAGGGAGCTGGAGCCACAATGGGGTGTGAGCTTTCGAGCATCCCCCCGCAGTCTCCCAGGCTGTGGGAACCCAAGGGAACTGTAATGAGGAGGAGGATTGGCAACTTCCCCCCCTGCCTCCCCCCCATTATTGCCTGTTGGGCCCTGTAAAATTGGGAGTTTTTCTGAGCTGCAGTTCCTCCTTTATTTTCCCTGAAACGATTCCATCACTTTATTTATTCTTGCCGATTATAGCCGGTTGTCAGGCAGACATCGCCAGGCTCCCTTTTCCCCTCTGGGGACCCCCACTTCTCTATCCAGTTGGATCTGGCTGGAAACAGTCCCCCCCCCCTCAAGCTGGCGGTTGTTGGGGCTCAAGAACAGAAGCAGCATCCTTAAGGGACTCAATGTGCTTGGATCGCTTATTTGTTGCTGGTTAAGAAAAGGAGAGCTCGGATAGCAGAATAAGTACCACATAATAAGCTCGGGTCAAAGCTGGCAGCCGAGTTCAACACGCAGCCTTTTCCTGCTCCCGAGTCCATCATTCTGGCCCGATTTTACTGGCCTTTTGGATAGTGAACTCGCTGAAAACGCCCCCTGGAAAAAGTGACCCTCAACACACAAACAGGAGCTTCGAAGGGGAGAGCAGGAACCCCCAGGAGGAGCCGCCGTCGCGTTTCAGGAGATCAAAGCCAAGCAGAAAGTCTGACTAAAGAGAAGGAGGCCAGCCGTGGAGACCGGGCACCGCGTCCTCCCCCGGGGGAAAGGGGATGCGGCTGCCCGGTCCGTCTCCACTTCTAGGGTCAGAAGCGGAATATACGCGGGAGGCTTCCCCGTGGACTCCCGTCGGGGCGGGAAAAGGACCGGCGCCCGCTCCGACCGCGGACAGGGAAGGGAAGGAGGGAGCGGAGCGGCTCACCTGGGCTTCCAGGCGCCGGAGCTTCTCGAAGAGGGGTCGCCGCGGCTCAGCTGCCCCCGGGGTCTGCAGCAGGGCGCCCCGCAGACAGGCGGCCGCCAGGACCAGGGCCACGGGCACGAGCCCCGCCGCCGCCCGCATCCCGAAGCCGCTGCGGATCCCAGAGAGACGAGCCTGGCTGGCACGAGCGCCTGGCCGTGCCCGGAATAGATCAGGCCCGCTGGGACCCCGGAGCCCCCTTTAGCTGCGCCGCGGGAGGGAGGGGGGAGGGAGGGAGGGAGGGAGGGGCAGAGGGAGCGCGATCCCAGCCCGCGGGGACAGGACGGGGGGCCACGCGGTGCTGCGCCGCGCCGAGGGCTGTTGGGGGCGGGCAGGAGACAGGCGGAACAAGTCAGTTCGGACGGGACGGGGGACACCCCATCCCAGGAAAGACCCCGGGGCCGCAGGAGGCAGCTGTCCGCAGAGAGGAAAGCGGCGGAAAGACTCCCCTCCGTGGCGCAAGCGCCAGACGCCGCCACGAAAGACCACCCTGGGGGCAGCTGCGGCCCTTCTGAGCTGGACTACCTCGCAGGGATGTTAGCAGCTCTTCCTGCCCCCCCCCCCGCCGCGCTGCCCGGGAATGAGCGGCAGGGGGCACTGTGGTGGGTCCGCGTTCGGCAGAGCGCCTCCTCTCGCGCAGGCGCGCTGCCGGTTCAGGCGTGAGACAGCGCGGGCGGTACGCATGCGCGGGCGGAAGTGGCTGTCAGAGGGGCTCCGCGGCCCCCCGGTGAGTGAGCGGCGCTGCGGGGTCTCGTGGCCCTCCTGGCGGCGGCTGGTGGTGGGGCAGCGGCCGTTCTCGGGATTCTGACGCCAATTTGTCCCGGCCCCGTGGCTTCGCGTCGCTGCGCCCCTCCCTCCCCCCCCACCGCTGGCATCCCCAGGTAGACTGCCCCTGCCTCCGGAGGCTCCTCCGGACCGCCTCCCAGGAGGGTCCTGCGGTGCGGAAGGGCTTTCCCGCCCTGCGGGCAGGAGCAGCTGCCCTGGGGCCGACCGGGGGGTCCGAGTGGCCATCGTCCCTGGCGGAGGGGGCTGCAAGTGGGGGGAGGGGTAGACTGCCTCTGAAGCGGGAGGCTCCGCTTGCCCGAGACTCCTTCAGTGAATACCTAGATGGTTGCTCTTGTTCCCGCTGGAGAGTAAGTAAAAAACGCTTTACGTCCTGTTGGATGAAGCCCCGGAGTGCCTGCCCGCTTCCTCCACGGCCGCTCCGGCAAAGCCCTCCGTGCTTGTGTGTGTGTGTGTTATAATGCTCCAGCATGAACAAAATAGAATTTTCTCTCTGCCTCGACAACAAACAAGGGCAGTTCGTTCCCACTTCCCTCCTGAAATGCTGCAGAACTCGAATATTCTCTCCTGTTCCAGGTGAGCCTGGGAGGGTAAGAAAGGAGCTCCGAAAGGCCTCGGAGCTCTGCTTTAATTCCGCTTTGTAGGAAAAAG
Source organism: Protobothrops mucrosquamatus (assembly GCF_001527695.2). Taxonomy (NCBI): domain Eukaryota; kingdom Metazoa; phylum Chordata; class Lepidosauria; order Squamata; family Viperidae; genus Protobothrops; species Protobothrops mucrosquamatus. Next base: position 398,602 of record NW_015386439.1, read on the forward strand.
AGTCAAACCCAGCTTCTCTTTGAGGTCAGTTTCTCTGTTCACAAGGAATTCTGTTCTCAATAGTCTGCTTTGCTAAGGTGAGGATAAATAACTGATTGCAGACAGAGAGGAACTACTTTCAGAGGCTGATTTGCACTGAAGTAGCAACACAGAGGTGTGTTCTTTTAGGATATAGGATGTTTGCACTTCAGTAAAAAAAACAGCCACGTGTTTAATGACGGTCAGAATTGGGGATTTATTACAAAGCAATTCCACCGTTCCTTTACATGCTCAGGGTATCAGCAATATCCTTACTTTGGTTTTTTTTATCTTGTTGCTTTAAATCAAACCACCTTTTTGACCCACTTAAAAATCTAGGTGTGCATAAGACACAGTACTATGGGGACATTGTTATAATGCTCATGTTGCATAGTTAATTGATATTGTTCCATTTCTACCCAGAAGGAAGGCAAAACTGGTAATAGTCAAAATGTAAAATGAATCTAAATTCCACAAATGATGGTCCTTATTAACTTGAGCAATTATAATCTAGAAAGCATTTCAGGAGCTGCTAAGAACTTCTCCATGAGACAAACAAGTCCTGTCTCTGAGGTGTGTAGAAACTAAAGGGGCCTCTTTTGCCATCTTCCAGTTGCCCTCGGGGCTGGAGAATGTGAGGCCGCTGCCGTCTCTTGTCAGCCACAGACATGGAGGAGGAGAGCCTTCCTTCGCCAGCAGACAGGCTGGATGCGCCAGGGATCAGCCGGCGGGTCTCCGTCAGCGAGTTCTCCTGCCACTGCTGCTACGACATTCTCATCAACCCCACCACCTTGAACTGCGGGCACAGCTTCTGCCGGCACTGCCTGGCGTTATGGTGGACGTCTTCCAAGAAGAACGAGTGTCCAGAGTGCCGGGAAAAATGGGAAGGGTTCCCAAAAGTCAACATCCTCCTCAGGTGACCATTGCCTGCCGGCTTCGCCCACCCCAGTTGCCAGGCTGAGACCCAAGCAATGGTCCCAAGACATCCAGAGGCGAGCGGGTGGGGGGAGGCGAGCTGGCCTAGGGCTTATTTCTCTGCCCTGGCCAGGAGCCTTGGTGCCTCCCCAACTGCGCCTTGGGGCACATCAGGAGGAAGTGACTGACTGCCGTCCTTTGGCCTAGTTGCCTCTGCTCTTAGCAGGGTGCGGCCTTGGTAAGAAGCCAGCCTGACGTTGCATTGCTTCCTCCAAAGGCAGACGGGTCTTCCTTCCCCAGCCCACTGCAAGGTGGGCAGAGCCAAACAAAGATTACTGGGAGAACCAGCAAGTGATTCCTGTTGAAGGATTTGGGCAGGCCTGAGTCAGGGGATGCTTTGGACGTGTCTCTCGCTGCAAGTTAGAAAAGGCTTTTCCAGAAATTAATGAGCTGGCTCATGACCACCAAAGTCGGCTCAAGCAGTTTTTTTCCCTTCCAGGAATGCCGTTGAAAAGTTGTTCCCGGCTGCCATTGAGCAGCGCAAAGACGACATCCTGCAAAACCACGAGGCAACGCAAAGTCTGGCTGCCTTTCAGAAGTATGGGAGCGACCAGCCCACGGCAGCCCCCAGTGCCGGGAGGGTGAACCCGCCCGGAGGAGGCTTTTTCTCCGGTGTCCTGACCGCGTTGACCTGCGTGGCGGTACGGCTCCCCGAGGACATTTTTCACAAGCACTGCCGTGACGGGGGCGGGGGGAGGCCTTGCAGGGCACCGTTTGAGCAGTGGAGCCTAGCAGTCTCTGCAAAGGAGGCTGAGCTTCCGGTGCGGTTCTCTGACTGCCTGCATGGAAACCAGGGAGGGGGCTTGGCTACCCACCCAATTTCTGTCCCCCGCCCGTGGCTGCCATTTTCTCTTTGGCGCTCAGGAAGCGAGGCTGAAGGGCAGCGGCTGTGGCTGGCTGGCCTCTTGTGCCGCCTGATCCCAGAGAACTGGCCACATGTGGCTTATTGAAAACAGTGTTCCTAAGACATTAAGCTATAATTTAAAGTTGCTTGCACCAGGCATGGCTGGCTTGTCAAATCAGACTTTGAACATGATGCTTATTGTAGTTGCTTTAAACACCCCGAGCCCCTCCCCAGCCCAGCCTCAGATGCTCTCCATTGGTCCCTTAGGTGGTTTTGCTGGGCTACCATTGGAGCAGCCGGGAGTCAGAGGACGGCCTGCTGGTCCACAAGCCTGTCGCCAAATGGACGGCAGAGGAGGTGACCCACTGGCTTGGGCAACTGGGGCCTTGGACGTCCCTCTACAAGGAGAGGTTCCTGCAGGAGAGGGTGAATGGACGGTGAGTCAGAACGTTAGGGAGGATGGGAGGATTTGAACACAAAGCTTTGCCTGTCATTCTCAGGGGATGTGCAAATGGGGACAAACGTGCTGATGTTCATGGCCTGCTTGGGAGTCATAGGCGATTGGCTGCTCCCTCGCCAAGGATTTCTGCTCCCTTTAGAGTTTCTCTTTGCTCTGGGTGAAAATGTCTGAGACTTCTTAAAAGTCTCTGATGGAGACTTTCGGGCTTTGCAGTGTTGGAGCCGGGCAGTGGGTTCTCTTGCCTGAATGGTTCATCTTGCAGGCTGCTTCTGACGCTGACCGATGAAGAACTCAGACAGGCTCCTTACCAGGTGGAGAACAGCAGCCACAGAAAAGCCATCACAATGGAACTCGAGTGGGTGAAGATGCGGGGGGTGAAGCCGCCACAAAACCTCTGGGAGTACAAAGTGAGTGTCTGCTGTAGAGTCAAGTGGAGCCGTTGGTCGTTTCTCTCGACCGCTCAGACTGTTCTGATCCAGAGGATCAAAACCGAAGGCCAGCAGCCCTGGCCTCTTCACCCTCCTGGCTGATGGGACTTAGAGGGGGTCTTCTCCCACATCTCACGTCCCAGGCCTAGCAAGCAGCATCGTGCCTGGGAGAGCCCGGCCAGTGGCAGAGCAAAGTCCCTGGCCATTTCGTCCACCAATGTCCCTGGCCTTGCAGGCGGTGCAACCCGGAAAATCGCTGTTCCTGCTCTACGCTTTGAAGAGCTCCCCTCGGCTCACCCTGCTGTACTTGTACCTGTCGGATTACAGCAACACCTTCCTGCCCTTCATCCACACCATCTGCCCGGTGCCGGAGGACGAGGAGCTTGCAGACGTTATTGCAAAACTGCACGTAAGTGTGGAGTCCCGGGCAGTTTGGCTTTCGACCCTGGCAAGAAGCAAGGGGTGTCTGCGCCTCCAGCTGTTGCTCCGGAGCTGCCGAGGCTCCCCCAAGAGGGCTGTGAGGCAGCTGGTGCTCGTCTTCTGTCTCTGCAGGACCACAAGGACCCGGTGTGGAAACAGTGGCGGGAATTCCTGGTGAAGTTTGCTTTTCTGCCCTATCAGCTGCTTGCCGAGTTCGCTTGGGACTGGCTGGAGGTCCATTACTGGACCTCCCGCTTCATCATTGTGAATGCTATGCTGCTGTCCGTGCTGGAGCTGCTCTCCTTCTGGCGGCTCTGGTCAAGGCGGGAGCTGAAGTGAGTCCCTTGCCTCCCTCCTGGCTGGGGGGGGGGGTCTTAATGACAGACTTAAATTATTGGCCACAGTTACATTGGTCCATCTCAAAGGAAGATTTTCCTAGCTTTTCCTGCTCTAGCACAGAGGAAGCTTGCTCAGAGGGACCTACTTGAAAACTGTCCATCTTTAGGCTCTGCCCTTCGCAAAAAGTCCCCCCTCATGCCGTTTGTTTCTTTTCAAGCTCATCCCCCACCCTCCTTTCCGTCTCGGGTAGCCCGATATGTCCGGCCTGGCCGGTATTGCAAGGACAAACAGGGCCTGCAAAAGACCCGGGATATCGATGGGGTGAATCTAAAAGCTGCCACGCCCAGATGTTAACCCTGTTCTCTCTCTTCCCCTCCTCCTCTTCAGGAAAATTCCCTACCGGATGTGGAGCCACTTCTGGAAAATGTCAACCCAGGGATTCCTGATGGCCATCTTCTGGCCAGTTATTCCCCAGTTTGCCGGCAATTGCCTCTTTTACTGGGCTTTGTACTTCAACCCGATCATTAACATTGACCTTGTAGTGAAGGAAGTCCGTCGGCTGGAAACCCAAGTCCCGTGAGGCAGAGGGCCCTGGCCTTGGGGCGGCCAGACCCTCCACCGTCGGGGGCAGGATGCTGAGGGATCAGCTCTGTCCTTCTGCACTTCTAAATCAGCTGATACTTCCTCCATGGGTAACTGAACCGTCTAGTTTTGCAGCTCTTTGCGTGCCCCACTTCCTTTTCAGGGTCAAGAGGCACTTTTTCCTGGGGGCAGAGAAGATGTAATGTTTGCATAATCCAAACTCTTACTTTGAGCCGACTGAAGCAGGGGTTGCAAACTCTTTGGAAAAGGATACCTTGCGTGTAAATAGGTGAATTGGTTTCTCTGTGTGTCTAAATTTCCTCTGTGTTGCTTTGTGTTAAATCTCTGGTGAAACCAAGACGATCTTTATGTTAATGTGATGTCCCTATAAATGAAATTTGACTCTGCATTTGTATTAACATGATCTTTAAATTTGCATAGAACATTTTTACAAATTAAATAATATTTTCTAAAAGTAGCAATATTTGTTTTTTCACCCAGTATTCCCTCCTTCCCTTTCTTGTTTAGATTGTGAGGTAGGCTGGACTGAACAATGGCTGGTCTCCTGGCTGCCTGGTGATCATCAATGTCCAGGCTGTGATGACGGGAGTTGAACCTTGCTATGTTCATTAAACTAGTCCTGTTCTATGCCCTCCCTTGCCGCCCTGGGTGCTCTTTCTTTCTGTACAGTAATGGAATGTGGGAATGACCAGGGGAGGGGGAAGAAGGTCAGAAAAGCCCTCCCAAGCTTCTTGGGCTGTAAAGGAGATGGGGAGAGATTTGGACTTTCAGACTTGCAAGATTCTGTTAATGTAGCTTTACAAGAAAGTAGAAATAGTCCATCTGGTCGTGTTTCCTCTCTGTTCTACCTCGCATGGCTGACACCAATCTTGTAAGTCCTAAACTTTCTCTCCTGTCTCCTTCTCCTTTACAACCACAAAACTAGGGAGGGGCTCTTCTAACCCTCTTGCTCCTCCCACTTTCCTGCTGAGGGCTAAGTTGCCTTTTATCTGACCATCCCTGGCTGCCTCTCTGCCCAGTCTCATTCCCACATGCCATTACCCACTAGTGCAAAATTTTGCATCCCAAAGGAGTTGGGCTTGCGCTGGGTGACATCCTGGAAGTGAGACCCCAGCACTGCCCGCAGACTCTCCCGGTGCAGCAGGACGAGGCTGGGCCCTCCGAGGGAGAGTAGCCTGAATTGGAAGGTGGACAGGCAGAGAAGCCGCGCAAGGAGAGCGTCAGTCGTCTGGACAGGTGGGGCCCTTCTCTCCACACTGGGTGTCTGGCCAGAACAAATAGGTCATGTTGTAGGGGGCTTTTGCCAGGCACTTGGCTGCGCTGCGGTCACACTCACAAGCCATCTTTTGGCACTTGTCTTCGATGTCGTCTGCAAAAGGAAAAGAGACCAACAAGCAGTGAAGCAGTGAGTTGCCACACGAAGCTTTCCAAGTAGGCTGGATGGGGCGCCTGGGATGCTCCGGCCTGTCCTTCTGCCGCTTTTCTCTCGAGCAACTCACCACACTTGGCTTTGCCGTCCTGGCACTCCCAGGGGTACCACCGCGTCTTGGGGGCGCAGCTCTCCTCCTCGGCTCTTCCATAGCAACAGTCATGCTTAAAGCAGCACCTGGCAGAACCAGAGGAGACCCACTGAGCCAAGCTCAGGTGAGCCCCCTCACCCACCCCCTCTCAGCCTGCTGATCAGGAGTGGACGCTGTGCTTCCTGCAATAGGTAATGGTGCTTACTCAGGTGGGTGATCATTTTTATATCTATAATGTAGATAGATGGTGTGGGTAAAGACAACTTTTGGAGAATTAATTATTGCTCTTTTGGACAGTTGGAGCTCCAGGCCGCCAAGAGAGCTGCGTCCTCTCACCTGAAGTGGCTTCTGTGCAGAAAGCCCAGGAGGGCGGTTTCCCCAATTCCCCAGTGCTCTCACTTTCAACTTCATTTTAGTTTCCCCCAATAATCCTGAATAATTTATAGTTGAGCTGGATTTGGAGGCATCCCGTTCAAGGGCCAGTCCCAGGGGTCCACTAGGGCAGCTGGCCAGGAGGAGCGCCCAGAGGCCATCCAAAGCCCCTAGTTCTACACGAAGTGATGGTACTGTGGCAGCTTAATCTGATGTGAAACTGGTGCCCAGCTTGCCTCTACCCCTGCCTTTAAAAACGAAGCTGGGCAGCTGGCCCATATCAGCCAGGGTGTGGGCTAAAATATGAACAAAGGAAAACATGTTTCCTGGCCAAAATGGGTCCGTCACTCCTGGCTGGACTTGACCTTCGCAACTGAAGCAAAGGTCTCATTTTGCCAAACTAGTGGAAGCGAAAGAACATGCGTTTCCAACTGCTTAAAATACACTACAGCTAAATATTACTCTTTGGGGAAGCTTCTATTCTGGTTTATAGCGATGGCAGGATGTGGTGTAAGGAGGGTGGCTTGGCATCGCCTGAGCCTTCTCAGGATGATGTGCCTTCCACGTTTGCACTTTCAGATGCAGGCGTGAGCTCAGCCACTTCCCAGAATCCCTCCAGCTGTGCGCACACTTAAAAAAAGACTGCTGATCCAGGATATCTTAAAAGCAAAGGCATCTGGCAGTTTCTCTTTTTAATCCAGCTTCCCAGTTCCTTTGCCTCAGGATTCCAAGCCTAAGAAGCAGACCAGAGGGAGGCTGCTTGGCGCCCAGTGGGAGCCCTCACCGGCCATGGGCAAGAGGCCGACAGGAGCACTTACCAGTCGACTTGGTCCTTGGGCCAGCCACGGCCTCCCCAGCCGCAGTAACATCCGTAGCGAATGTAGGCCAGGGGTGTTCGCCCCGTAGTGCACCGGATCATCCCAGCCAGCTGGAGGATTCCTCTGCGGGGCCGAGAAGGGGTCTTGCCCAAAGGGCATCCTGCCATGGGGAAGGAAGGAAAGCAGCATCAGGAGGGCAGCTCTGGGGCAGGGGGGGGGGCTTGCCTGTCCTCTGCTGCCATTCCCAGCTGACTTTGCTCCTGGTTAAGTGGGGTGGGTGGGTGGGGGCAATTCCAATAAAGCTGCCTAGCGGTCCCCAGCAATCCACTTGAAAGGCAAGAGAAGAAGATGCACACATGAGGAGAGTCTCTCATTCACGGAGCTGCCCCAAAGCAGGACCCACCCAAAGCTCTGACCCCCAAGGAGCCCCACGTCCAGTAGCAGCAGCAGCAGCAGCAGAGGTCCCAAGAGATGCCCAGGGCTGTTTTCAAGGTGGGTTGCCGGGGTTCAAACAGGAGGTCGGAGGCCCCCCCACCCCCAGCTTCCTGGGGCACTAACAGGACCCCTTTGCCATCAGCCTTCTCGCTGGGCGTATGGAAGCTGTAACAGCCTTTTCCCATCTCCCTCTTTGCTTTACGGCATCAGGTAAACAGCACAAAAAGGGAAGCCACCTCCGTGGGAAGGCCAGGTGCAGCCTGCAAGGGGGCCAGGGGTGCTGGGAGAAAAAGATTCTGCCAATCTATATTAGGATAAAGTAGAAATGGATCCTCTGGTCATGTTTCCTGTCTGGTCTACCTCACAGGCTGACACCAATCTTGCAAATCCGTAGGAACCCCAATACCTCAATACCCCGGGGGAGGGCGCGGTGCCCATCCCAGAGGGGAGTCCAAGGCAATTCCCCCAACATGCCCCTTGAAAAGCAGCAGGGTCCCTTTCTCTGGGACCTCCGTTTGGGCAGGTCACCCCCTTAAGCTGTGCCTGGAAATGTGCCCGCCCCCCAATCATGCGAAGGGTAAAGTCTGCTGCTCCCAGTTTCTTTGCTCCACCAAGTAGCACCCAGCGAGATCAGTGCAGGAAGAGGCAACTCAGCGCCCTCCAGACCTTCTCCATTGTCAACACACAGTAATCAAGCCGGAGACGCGGGTTCAGCTCGATGACTTTGGGCCAGTCCCTCCCTCTCGGCCCCAAGAAGTAGACAATGGCAAGCCATTTCCCAAAAAAGTGGCCAAGAAAACTTCAGGGACCGGTCCAGGCAGTGGCCAGGAGTGAACACTAATTCGTTGTCACCAACCCTCCCCTTAACCTGGTTACCGAATTAACCCACACTCTGGATTCATCCCACGAACGAGTTCATGCAAGCCCAGGGTCCCTCGGCAGCGCCGCCGGGGAGGGCACCCCGCGGGGAAAGAGGGCTCGCCGCCAACTCACCGCTCCGCACCAGCCCCAGCAGCCCCAGCAGCAGCAGCAGCAGCGCCGGCGGCAGCAGCGGCGGGGCCATCAGCGACAATCCGGGGAGACGACCGGTCCCGCGCTCTGCCCGTCCGTCCCGTCCAGGCGCCGCCGCGGAAGCCTCTGCTTCTCCCCGTCCGGCCGGCCGTTGCGCTTCTGCCGCCGCCTCTCGCCGGTCTTCATCCCCTCCTCCGCCCACGCGCCCGCCCCGCACGCGCCACCCAGCCCGGGCGGAGCGGCGGCTGCTCAGGGCCCTCCGGGGCTCCCGCCGGCGTCGCCGCAGGGCTGTTGACGGGCGTCCCTGCGCAACTGCCGAGAGAGAGAGAGAGGGGCGAGCGTGGCAAGCTGGAGCGAGCAGCGGGCCGTCTGCGGGGGCGGGGCAGCCCCCAGCCCCACCTGAGGGGCACCGCGAGCGCTCGCCCCCGACTCCCCCCCCGCCCGGCCAGAGCTGGGCTTCCCGGGCTTCCGGTGCTGGGGAGCGAGAAAGTCGCCTGCCCAGGCCTGGGGGTCCCGCGCCTCGCCGTGGGGCTCAGCTAATGGCCGGCCGGGCCTTTCCGTGGAAGTCGAAGGACAGGCAGGATTGGGTTCCCTTGGAAAGCTCCCCCCCCCGTCTGAAAATGAAAGAGCTCAAGGACAGAGAGAGCCCAGGGCCCATGCGCCACTCCAGCTGGGTCTCTGAGCTGGGGGGCCTGAGGCTGGGCGGAAGGTGGTACCCGAGTGCAGCGAATGGGGGGGGGGAAAGGCCACCCGTTCGCTTTCCCAGCCCTGTGTCTCCCTGACCAGGTGCCCTTGTCTCTAATTAAGATTGTTTGTTCTAGATAACAAGGGTGGCGAGCATTGCGGGTGTTCCTGGCACAAGCGCTCCCTGGCATTCTTGTCATTCACTCTGGCTTTCAAAGGTGTTTGCGGCTGAAGACGCCCAGCAGCACAAGTAGTCTGAGGGCCTGGCAGCCCCTCTTCCTGCTTCCTCTGGGTAAAAGAAAGTGGTGTGTGTGTGCAAATCATCTGCTGCAAAATGAATTCCACCCAGTGCCACGTGGCCTTGGACTTCCTGCACCTGGTCTCCCCAAAGGTCCCCTGCCCATTGGCCAGACCCTTCCTGCTGGCAGGGCTTATACATCCCAACCTCGGCTTCTCTCTTCAGAAAGGGGGAGTTGGGCCCATTCTTTTGGGTCACCTCATCGTGTCTGACCAGCACCACCAAAGCAGGATGGACTGGTTGGACAATCAGGTGGGGCTGGCTCATCCCCCGGGGCATCTTCCTTCCTCCAGCCTGCCCTTGGCACACCCCCAGCCCCTCTAGGGTCTTCTTCCGGCTGCTCTCCTGCTCCCTAGGAGGAGGCCTACTTGAAGGCAGCTAAAGTTCTCTCTCACCCTTTTAACTTGCTATTTAACCTGATGGTGGATGACGCGCTTCTTTGTCTCATGGCTTCTTTGCAAAGAAAGACAAGAAATTACGAATGACAACTCCTTTCATGGGGGGGTGCTGTGTCTCCCCCCCCTTGCAATGGAAGTCAGGCTCCAGGCACACCACCAAGATTGCTACAGGAGACAACCTGAGCACACACAGGCACATTGAAACTTTCTCAATATTTTTTTTCTCCTCCTGTATTTCCCAGAAGTGGCACCATGAACATCCAGCTAATTGAAGCTGTGGGCAGGTGACTTGCACTGGAAACACACCGACTTGCACAAGATGCCAGTGCAGCGTCTCCTGCCTGCACGCAAGGAGAGTTGGCCGTGACTTGGCTCCAGGATTTTCACCACCTCCTCCTTTCTGCAGACAGCCCTGGGGCTGGTTACTCTCTTGCCCTCCTATTTCACCTGGCTCCAAAGGAGACCAAGTAAAAAGAAACTGTTTTACAATATTTGTCCAGCTGGCATCACAACAAGGCACTTTAGCAGCAGGGGTCAGGAAGTCAGCAGGTTCCAGATACTATTAATTGTGTTCTCGCAGCTGCAGGAACTGGCAGGAGTGCAAACAGCCATCCTGGCAGCTGTGGGCTGAATGAGTCCTTTGCAGTGTGTGTGTGTGTGTGTGTGAATTATCCCTCTTCCTGTGCAGAAGCCCCAAAAGACGCCCTGGTCCCAGGACCGCTCCCGTTAATCTGAGCCTGAGGTGATATTCCTCATAGCTGTTTCTTGCTGAGATGTTGCCATCCAGGATTCAAGGACCTTGCAAAAATCCGGAGTATCTGAACAGCCTAGTAATCAGGGGTAGGCAACCTCCCAACTCCCAGAATTCCTGAGTCAGCATAGCTGACTCAGGAATTCTGGGAGTTAAAGTCCATGAGTCATAAAAGAGCCGAGGTTGCCTACCCCTAGTGAAAGCTTAGAGATGCATCACCCTGCTGGCTGACACTCCAGTTGCAATCCAGTAAAACCCCTTTCCACATGTGTCCTAGCTGAAAGGATGCACGGTGGCTTCTTTCAGTGTGCGCCCTCTGGGTCTCAGCTGGGAGTCACTGACACACCTGGTAATGTTGTAATCCCCTCCCCCAAATCATGTGCGAGTGCATTGATTTTAATTTATTTTAAAAAGTCACATGTCTGATCATCTTAAAAACAGAACTCTGGACAGCTCTAACAACAATAAAACCCCCAAACCATAAAATTGTAAAACATACACCCAAACCTGCCGCCACCTTCATCCCCTAGGGATGCCCGGGTGAAAAACGCATCTTGATGGCCCTCTGGAAGGCTGGGGGGGGAGGGGGGAGGGAGAGCTGCCACTGGTGTCACTGATGAACAGGAAGCCGTGCACTCACTAACAACAGACCTTCCAGTTTAATGATTACAAAAACTGGTGCGAGTTTCATTGTAACAGTCACATGCATAAGTGCAATTAGCAAACCATTTAGACCGGATACATTTTGCAATTATATATTTGGTTATCATTAATATATTAGTCATCATTTCCAAAATTATTTTGGGTGTCTCATTTAAATATAACCACAGAATTAATAACTCAGTTGGTTCATCAGAAGACAACCTATAATTTCCTACACCATTTGGACTTTCGCCATTTAGCCAGAAGACATTAATCAAAAGGCTAATCATACTCTGACTACTTTATGTACTAATCCTTCTGATACTGTATGCAAAAAGTAGTTTTTCATGTTGACCTCCTTCCCTGTGGAAACCCAGTTTGCTGTAAACGATTCTGGGACATGTCAAATTCCCATGAGGCACAATCAGCATGGAAATTGCGATGCTCCTCAGAAGGTGCTCAAATCAGTCATGCGGCAATGTGTCTTTCACTGATGCTCAGGGTTGCTACTCTTGATCTGCCACATTTTGATGGGCAACTGCAAGATGGCGCATTGAGACTCCAAATTGGCAGCTTCTGCAGACTGAAGTGGTAGCCACAAACATGGACATTGGAGCAGGAAGATCTTCAGGGTTGTTTATTACTGTGGCATTTCTCCACATAAATAAGAGATACATTCTAAAACTCAAAATATTGAAAAATAATACACATGTACCCTAGCAGGATTCAGAACAGATGACTACAATCTGGATACGATCTTAAGATGACCCAGATCAAGTGCATCAAAGCTCCTCCATTTTGGCTTCCCTCAAAGCAGCCACATCTTCCCAGACCAAAGGGGTGCTCTCGCAGCCCTCTGAGGGAAAAAGAGCCGGGGGAGCCCCCAGTAGCCCCTCAGCCATGGAAAGTCTCTCCAGGAAGGTCATCACATTTGAGAGCCTTTCGAGGGGGGCTCGCAGGGTGCCTCTCAGGCCCCTGCTCTGGCTTCGCTCGCCTTGCGCAGTGTGGCTGCTTTTTGGACCCTTTTGCTGGTTCTGCTGGCCGCCTCCCTCCGAATCTCCAAGCGGAAGCTGAATGTGGGCTTTCAGAGAAGATTTCTGTGGGGGAAAAAGAGATTTGGGGCTGGGTGAAGGAAAACCGGTCAATCGGAGACGTCTCCCCTCCTTTCTGAACCAAAGCAACATCAGCAACCTGCAAATCCCGCCCCCGCATGCAAACTTAATTGGTTCCTCGGCTTCCCCTCGTTTGGCCCAGCAGATGCTGGGTGCACCAGCATATGAGACACACTGGAGAGCAGGTGAGTTGCCCCACTCCCCCTCTGCCTCTCCTGGTTTTTGGAAGGCAACAAATACTGGATTACTGGAGCAACTGAAATGAGAACCATTTAATTCCAGGGAAGATGAGCAGCTTCTGGATCCAACCCCGTTGAGAAGGGGATGCAGCCAGCATCCAAGCAGGTCCCTGCCTCGTGACAGTCACTGAGTCCCAGCCAGGAGCATTGGCTACAGACGAGCTTTGGTGCAGGCCTGCAGTTGCAGTGAGCTCTCCGTTCTTTGCACTTTGTGACATGGGTAAGGGCTCTGCCTCAGAAAGTGGGTCTTCAGAAATTGAGACCCCTCTTGGGAGAAGCAGCACCAGCAGGACAGATAGGAAGTGGGGGGCTCACTTTACCTTCAGCTTCACTGCAAGGAGAAAGCAGCCAGTCCTTCCCAGAAATGCACCCTGGGCTCCCTCGCCCTCCGCAATGAAAGGATTAGCACAGCGGGTTCAGGAAGAGCAGCAGCACTCCAGTGGGCGTCACCTTGGCACTGATGGTGTCATTGAGGGCATAAACGCCCATTGACAGCTTGTCCAGAACATCATAGAGCCTATAGCCTGCGCTGCAGCCTGAGATTCCCAGAAGGCTCGGGGTTGTGGCAAATGACCGTGGGGCCCCATCAGTTCTGTTGTTCAGGACTGCGACCGCATACTGGCCATTGACCAGGGGCCTCTTCCATACTTCAAAGTTCTGCTTCTGTTTGAGAGACAAGCGGGGCACAGAGCGGTGACCAACCTTGCTCAGGCCACAGATGTGTTTTTTTCCCCATCCAACTTACTCAAAGACTCACAACAGCTCCTGCGCCCAGAGAAAGGCTGCCACCCAGTGGCAGAAGTGCCAGGGCAAGGGAACCGTTTTCCCAGGCACAAGACAGCCCTGCTCTGGTGCAGAGATTTCCCCCACACACACCCTGGCAAGGAGTCTGCCTTGAACTCCCCTCAGGTCCTGATTAATGTAGATCAGGAGCGGATTCTGCAGCATGTCTTTGGCCTCCTCTGAGATGTTCCTCAGGTTGCAGGAGATGAAGAAGGGGGCTGCCAGGATCGCCCACAGCGCTGCCTGCACCTTCGACTGCTCGTGGCTCAGGCCAAAGTCACTGACAATCAGCTGGAAGGAGACAGGATGCCAGGCAGCCGGGAAGAGAAATCAAAGGAAGCCCCCCCACTTTGGGATCCCACAGACCCCAGTAGCAGAGCTACTTCAGAACTGTAGAGTTGGGCACTGAAAGCAGAATTTCTAGTTGTGCATTTCCCAGCCCACTTCTGCGCATTTTCCCTTCACCTTTACTGGCAACTGATCTTCAGGGTCCCCGAGGAATGGCCATCAGATCTCAAACTCTTACCCGGGCTCAGGGCCTGGGTTGGAGGTAAGGAAGAGAGTCTCACCATGTCGGGGTCATTCCACCTTCCAGGCCCTGAGGCTGGCTGCAGGATATCCTGATTGTCTCCGTACCATTCAATGATGTGGAAGAGGCTGTCCCAAGTATCTTCAATATCAGCGTAATTTCTCCAGAAGTTACAAATCTGGCCCAGTAAGGTGTAATTCACCTTAATTAAAAGAAGCAGATTTATGCTTCTGAAATGAAAGACAGGCCTACTACGTATTGGAGAGAAGCAATTATAACTACTGCTATCCTCAAAACTGCTTAGTAGACCAAAGGAAAACCAAAAGAATTGCCACAACTAATGGAGTGGGGTCTATGGCTGGAATACAGATTTGATTTTGATTTGATTTGCCATTTTATGCTTTCTGGAAGAATAGGAGGAAGTGACCTCAACAGCCACGGGAAAGAGGCCTATCCAAAACCTGGGAGAGGTACTGGCTTTTGCTCCCCTGCCCCCCCCCCCCCGCTGTCATCCTTGCCTCACACTTTTGTCTCCTTAACACACCGCAGCCCAGAGTTTCATCCTAGGTTCACAAGGTGTCTTTCCTTCTTTCCACGGACTTCAAAGAAACATGCCCGTGAAAGTGGTCTGCTGCAGAAAGGCCCTTTGCTGGAAAAAGCGGGAGTCGGGGCCTGAGATTACCTTTGGCGGAAGACCCCCTTCGTAAGCTGGCCAACTGCAAGACAAGGCGATGGGCCTCCCAGTTTGATTCAGCGCTCGGCTCATTTTGGGGTAGCCTGAAAAATGCCCAGAGAGTGTGGCAAGAGACCGTCAGTTGCGCAGGCAGAGGCTGCTTAAGTTACTTCAGCCACCTCCCCTGCCCCCCCCCCCGGGAGTCCCCCAAAGCCATCAGCCTCCATTCCTTGCACAGCAGGGGGCTGTCTTGGAAGCCACTTTGAGAACCCCAACTCGACTGGCCTCCCTCAAAAGATGTGTTCTGACTTTCATTCTCTGGTGCCTGAAGGGGAAACCCCCCCCCCAATGTTCCCAACAAATTGCAATGTTGCCATAATGAGCAGCAACAACCTCGTGCAAACTCTGCCCCTCCCTGGCTGGCGGAGGCAGGCATGAAGTGTTGGCAGCATCTGGAATGAGCTGGTTTGCTCTTTTCCACCTGTCCCCAGACCCCCCCTCTCCCTCATGTGCTCCCCCAGCCACTCTTCCGCCACGGGACGGCTGACCTATGGCCTTGAGGGAGGAGTTGGAGAAGCAGCCGTCCAGCTTTAGCATGTCGACCCCCCACTCTGCAAAGGTGTTTGCATCCGTTTCCACAGTATCCAGGGTGGTGCCCGGATAACCCGCACAGGTGGTGTTGCCCAAGTCACTATAGATGCCAAATTTCAAGTCTTTGGAATGAACCTGGAGGAGGAGGAGGAGGAGGAGGAGGAAGAGGAGGAGAGGGGAAAGGGGCTGAGGATGCCCAGTGCACGAGGGATGAGGATCTCAGGGGCCCAACTGGCAGCCGGAGCTGAGCCAGGTTGCTGCATTGTGAGACCCTCCCTGGATGCAGCTCTTAAGGCCTGGCCTAGGCTCCGTTTTCAGAGGGATGTAACACAGCATGCCCGACTGCATTGGGTTAAAGAGATCAAGCGGTTCTATTTATGTGCAGCCTTGCTTAATCACTAATGAATCATGAAACACAGATGCTTGATGTTCCATATTGGGGCCGTAAGAGATGTTTTCTTATCCACTGGAAAGCTTTTGGCCATTTTAGGGCAGGCCCTCCCTTGCACTCACATAGTCAGCCAGGGCCTTCATCCCGCTGGGGAACCTCTGGGGGTCTGCCTGGAGCCTCCCGAGGGCGTCCCGCTTGCCAGCTGCCCAGCAGTCATCCAGGGTGACGTACTCGTAGCCCAGCTCCTTCCACCCGTCCGCAGCCAGCCGGTCCGCCATGGCCTTGATCAGGTGCTCGCTGTTGGCAAAGGAAAGGCGCCTTGGTCTCCCAGGAAGCTTCCTTCATCCCAGGAGGCGGCGGCAGGTGCAGCGGATCGTGGGAATCTCTTCCCTGCGCAAAACCCATCTAAGCTCCCAAAGGTCTGCGATTTCTGAAAAGGCGTTCCGACGGTCTCCGGCATCACCTCCACCAGCATGCAGGTTGCGAAAAGGAGGCGCCTTCGGGAGCCCCGGTCGACCCTCGCGCTCCCGCACCTGATGCAGTTCTCGGGGTCCTTCGCACAGTCCGTGTTGCACTTGAAACGCACCCAGGGCTCCCAGCCCATCGGGGGCGTCCTCAACAGCCCGTTGTCCAGCGAGGAGACGCGACGGGCCAGGCCGAGCAAGAGCCCCAACGAGAAGAGAAGCAGCGGCCGAGTAAGCGAGTCAAAGTCGCGGCCGGGCATTTTACAACTCTACTTCGGGTCTTTGGCAGCGACACGAGTCTTCCCCGGAGGTCGTCAGAACAGGCGCCAAACCTCCAGCCGCGTTCCGCGCCGGTCCCGCCCGCGGGAGCAGAATCTGGATCGAAGCCGAGACCCCCGCCCAGCTGGCGGGCTTCCCCAGAAGGCGCATTGCGTCACAGGGAGCCCCTCTGTGACGTCGCGACTTCGAACCACGCCTCCACTTAGCACCGCCTACGGGGGGGTACTTCTCGCTTCGCGGAAAGCCGCGCGCAGGCGCACATCTCCATCCCCTAGGAGCGGAGCAAGTCTGTGGCCGGACCAGGTGTTCGGACCCCCCCGCAAGCAGGGCGTTCCACGCCTCCCTCTCTTGTTAGCGTCCGGATTGCACACGGCTCTGCCTATAGGGCGGGGGGACAATTTCGGACAAGCACGCTCCCTCTTTAGCCACCCTCCTTCCTGAGCTGAGGGACACCTCGGTTGCCCTTTAAAGGGGGAGCTCAGATAGTGCGGGACCGTAGGATCGAAATGATTGACCTATCACAAGCGTCCATCAATGCAAAGTAACCAATGGGCAGGGAGAAGCTTTTTCTTCCGGCCAATGGGAACGAGAGGGAGAGCAATCTCGACCCGGCCCTTTGCCCGAGTCGCCCGTGGCCCCGCCCCCGAAGCGACTGCCCGCTTCGACCGCCGTTTCGCGTGGTGGCGCCTCCAGGCGGCCTCCGGTCGAGAGGGGGCGCTCTAGCTCACGTGGCCAGAGGCCCAGCCCGGAAGGGGATGCCGGCTAGGCGGAAACAGCGGAGGGGGGAGAGAGGCAGAGGGCCTGGCTCGCCGCGACGCTCCTCGAAAGCCGCCGACGCCGATTCCTCCGCCGACGCGACGCGGCCCCGGCCTGAGGGAGCTGGAGAGGCCGCAGCCAGAGCAGACGCGGGCGCGATAACGGAGGTGAGCTCGCTCTGGGCCGCCCAGCTCCCCCGCGGCGGGCGAGGGCCCCGCGCTCCCCCGGGAGGGGAACGGCCGCTTCCCCCGCACCGACCCCGGCCGACAGGCGGCCGGTGTGCTGGGCTCCCGGGCGGAGGACGAGCAAGCGGAGGGGGAGGCGCCCTTCTGGAAGGGGGGCGGGCCCGGCCCGACAGCGCCTCTGCTCCCCCTCCTGCCGGGCCGCGGAGGCCCTGCCCTGCCCGAGGCCGGCGCTCGAGAGGCCTTTCCAGCCGGCCCCCGCGCGGACCTGTGGCCCTCGGTGGAGGCTCCCCTGGGCCGCGTGGCCCCCTGGCGAAAAGCAGCCTCCCCTCGTTGACCCCCTGCCGGCCCAGGGCCCGCCCGCCCCCCGGGAGGAGCTCCCGGCACAGCTTCCCGGGATCGTCGTCACATTTGCTTCTTGTGATCCGCCTTTCAATTTGGGAGCGATTCTGGCATGTGGTTTTATACAGTTCGAGTTTTATTCCTCGTTCTGTTAGAGTCTTTTTCATGTTCGAATGGGGAGCTTGTGCTACAGGTGGGCTGGGAGGGGAAAATGGGGTCCTGGTTTGTTCCCTGCTGCCCTTGAGAGCTTGTGGGCAGGAAAGCAACTCATAAACGGGATATGTGGAATAAAATCATATTTACAGACTATTCAGATTATCTATAGGATTGAGACCGTCTTAAAGTCACTTGGGGTGATTTATAATAATTTCTTATTGTAAACCTTCAAATTATGATTCTCGGGTGTGGTTCCTTTCAGAGGTTTGGAGCCCCAGCCGGTAATTCTTTGGCAGAGAGGTTCGGTAGAAAGGTTAGTTGAACCAAACGCAGGTGCAGTTAGTCCTCAACTTACAACCATAATTGAGCCCAAAATTTCTATTGCTAAGCAAGACAGTTAAGTGAGTTTTGCCCCATTTTGTGACCTTTCTTGCCACATTTGTTAAGTGAATCACTGCAGTTGTTAAGTTAGTAACACGGTTGTTTTACGTGAATCCGGCTTCCCCATTGACTTTGCTTGTCTGAAGGTCGCAAAAGGGGATCACACAACCCCGGGACGCTGCGACTGTCATAAATATGAGTCAGTTGACAAGCGGCTGGATTTCGATCACAGGACCATGGGGATGCTGCAATAGTCATAAGTGTGAGAAAGTCATAAGTCACGTTTTTCAGTGCTGTTGTAACTTTGAACAGTCACTAAATGAACTGTTGTAACTCGAGGACTACCTGTATAGTAGCCTTGTTCTTTGGTTTGGTTTTCCTTTCCTTTTCATTTTTGGTGTGGCTGTTCTCTGTTAAAATGGATTATATGTTAAAACGGACTCATGATTAATGGTGAGTCTCTTAATCATATTGTAGAATAGATTTTCTTAAAATATGTTGAGGTAGACCAGTTGTCTGGAATATTTCAGAAATATTCAAATGAAAAGTCCTGCACTGTTTGAAGTATTTTGTTTTGTTCTAGATGGTAGGGCTTGTCTTGATAAATTTCTTTAAAATATGGCTGTATTTATTTGCATTTACTTTTGTTGTGTAATAGTTTAGTATTTATGTTGCAATATTTAGAATGAGCTAAAGCAGCAAAAAAATTTTATAACATCTTAATGTGCACCATGTTTTTTGTGAAATAGAACTCGATTTTCTCAGATAAATTAAAGGGTTTATTGCTATTCGCTGGATTGGTTTAAAATATATTGCAACAACCTTGCTGGGTGGATATCTTGGGGAATTGTAGTCCCAAGTATTGGGAAAAGAACTGCTAGTAAAGGTGCATTTTAGTTTCCCCCCCTTGGAATTAGAAATATGTTGATTTTTTTTTTTTGAAAAATGAGATTCTGCAGGTTATTATATTTATATAGATCCCAGTTTCAGAGGGTATGATAGAACACAGGCAATATTTATTGCCTAATTTATTTACTTGGTCTAAATTAGCAAAGCTAATTAATGTATGGATCACTTCAGGTGAAACAACTCTAAAGATTTTTTATCAATATAGTTAATATAAACAAACTTCTTTTGTAAACATGGATTTTATTTTATTAGAGTTGATGTTCAATAATTTAGGACTGATATTGGAATTGAGTATTTCCATAACTTCTCACAAATTGTTTTGCAAGCCAGCGACAGGCTGTGACTTTTGTTTCAGAAGCTGTGTACTGAAGACAAACGTGCTCAGGATAACATGTCCAGTGTTCCAGTGGACAGAAGCATCAGGCTGCAGGACATTAAGAAAGGGCTGCAGTTTATACAGTAAGAACTTTGAGTAACTGGATAGCTGTGTCTGAGAACTGTTGAACCTCTGCTTAAAACATGACGCAACATTTTTTCTTCTTACATACCTTGTGCTAAGTTTTCTATTAAATATTAGCTAGCTTTGCTGTTACAAAATAAAACCTGGGCAAAAAATTCTCTTGATGCACTGTCTCTCATATGTTGTGTTGCATAGTACTCTTTAATTTGCATTTGATCGCATCTTTATTTTGGAATATCTGCTATACATGGAACTGCACATTTCGCCCTGTTAGCAATATTATACTCCAATCATATTTCCTCCTTGGTGTTTTTAGAGATAATCTGGATTGCAAAGTTCATTCTTGTGGCAAGTGTATAGTGGGGGTAGAAGCCAAGGTCGAGAATTTCAGTGGCAAGTGTCTTGGGTGTGCGAGATCCTTGAAGGTGATCTGATACTTTATCTTTGTGGTTTCTAGGTCTACTCTACCATACCCTGGGTCTCAAGAACAATATGAGGTAACTGGCCTTCCTTTCTGAACTTCTTTACCTGAGGCATTGTGGTCTCAGCAGTGAGTAGAAACTTCTAGAATCTTGGCTGTTGTAGGATGTGATGATTTAATCTCTTACCTTATTGACCATGTCAGCATTGTCTAATTAGTGATTGGTTGTTAGTAGTGGTTGTGTGGAGGTAGCAGAAGGGCTATAGGTTTCAGGACTTCCTTACTGCTTTTTGTTAGATGGAACATTACTCCAGACTGATATAAAGCTTTGCTATGAGATGCACTTCTTTGCGCCTCTGCCTGGAGCCACTCCAGAACAAGTTACCGACAATAGCAAAGCGCCCCTTGTTGAGCTGCAGAACTGCCTGCGTGACTTACCCGAGGATTTATGTTTCAGATCTTCATACGAGAACTTGTTAAAAACCTGTTTAATGAAGGAAACGATGCATACCGAGAAGGTGATTGGGAAGGGTCACTGAACCATTATTCTGAGGCTTTGAACATAGCTGATTATGCCAATTCTGAAGGAATCCACATTTCTGATGAAATATTAGAGAAACTACATGTTAATCGTATAGCCTGTTACTCCAAGAAGGTAGGTGCTTCCTAAAAATGCTCATGGCTTATCAAGAACTAGGTTTCCATTCTGTAACACTGGTGGGTGTGGTGGAATCAGCATTTTGTCATCCCAGGCAGTTAACAGTATAGTAGTAAAAACAAACACTATATGATTCTTAACACAAATATAGCAAAATACAACAGTTTCATCACCATAAAATGGCAGTAATAATAGCAGTCTTGGCAATGAGCATTCTAAGATCATAAGAGCTTAAAAAGTACCTGGCCTAGCAGCTCCCTGATGTACATTTTGTGTTTGCCTGTGTGGCATGCCTTGTCTTGGAATATGCTTGCAGCCTGAGATTCAAATCACAAAATGCTTGACACTATTCTGTCCTTCATTCTTACAGGGGTCACATGATAGAGTTCTAGAAGAATGTGGGATAGTTTTAAAATTGAATGAAAATAATTTCAGAGCCCTTTACCGGAAATCCAAAGCTTTAAAAGAACTGGGAAGATACAAAGAGGCTTACGATGCTGTGGCAAAATGCTCCCTCGCAGTGCCCCAGGTGCGCATGTCCTGTCAGCTAGTGGGGGAGGGGGGCATTAATGGGGTTTCCCTGCATGTGGTTTCAAAACAACAGAGAATAGAAAATTCCTCTAAAATAAAATGCTGCTGGAGAAGCTTGACTGTTCCTATCTTTGTGCTAGCAATCCCATGGCCGGGGAGGGAGTGAATACATGTGCAATTACTAGATATTGCTGTATTATTTTATTGGAATGTTGCACGTGGCCTAGAATTGTAGCTGACTGAGGTGATAAATGAACCTCAAGGATGCATAAATGTACATCATTACCTTGCCTGGACTCACTGCAAGAATGATTCATGTAGGTTTACTGGCATCCCTCCCCAGTGGCCCCCAGGTGCCTCTTGGTGCACAGTCCCGACTCCGGGTGGCTCCCTGCAGGACTCGGATCAGATGCAGGTGGCATTGATGTACCTGATGCCGCTGTGTGAAATTTCTAACAAAACTTTTGTGGATAATTTACATTAGATCCCCTTTTTATTTTAATTTCTAGGATGAAAATGTAATAAAATTAACTCAAGAACTTGCTCAGAAGCTTGGATTGAAAATAAGGAAAGCCTATGTTAGGGCAAAAGTAAGTGAAAATAACTGGGTACTTCTGTTCTGAAGTTTTTGCCTAATGCGTCTGTTACTTACAAGGATATGCTTCCTTGCAGTCTTCCCCCAACTCTGCTTCTGGAGAAGGAGCAAAGGTAAGGTTTTGTTCTGCTTTCTTTTTAGATCTTATTAGTGAAGTAAAAATGTGTCTTTCTTAATTTTTAAATATTCCATTTGGAACCTCTGTCTGCTAGAGGTTGGTTTAATTTAAATATTTAGAATAAATAGAAGTTTGAATGGTCTGTGTACTGTTCTTGCTTAGGATTTTTAGCCAAGATTCCCCTTTCATAACTGAAAATAAAAGTAAGATTTGCTTTTGAAAGAAGGAGGCCAGCTTGCTGATTTCAAGCTTCCCCTGTGAACAGCACTGGAGTCATGCTTCAGTGGCCACTTTGCCAAAAGCGATTTGCAGTTTATTGAGTCTGTATGCCACCTGACTCCCATCAACTTTTAGTGGTTAATTGAAAGGATATCTGGTATCAAAATTGCAGGAGCATCTTGTCTTTTACTTAGCCGGGTCTGACACATTTTATAAAGGAGCTGGCCTAAGTCTTTTGCTGTTTATACCTCTGGATGACAAATCTTTTGCTTGCTTTCAGAGCTCAAATTCTTCTGTAGAAGACATTGAATCAGGTGAGGCCTCCTGGACTTAACGGGAGGACGGGTAAACAACAGCATCACTTTGTGTGGGTCAGCTAGAGGTGGCTCTGTCCATTCTTGCTGGTTTGAATTTCTGTGGGATGGAGATACATTTCTCCCCTCCCAAAGTCTAAGTTGGGTTCCATTGGCTTCTAAGTGGGCAAGAGAGAGTCAGGGATGAATGGTATCCAAGAATTGAACAGCTGAAGGAAAGGTCCCTCTGTGAGATTTTTCCTGCAGCTTTCTCCTTGCCGTTCAACACACGTTGCTTAAGAATCTATGCTTGTTTATTTCTTTATAAATGCAAGGGTAATGTTTGCTTAAGTGCCAGACAGTCACACTTCTCTGGATCTGTTGCACGAGCCTTGCCTCTCTTCTGGGGAAAGCATCCATTGGTACTTTTTTTTAATCAGTGGGGGCTGAGAGAGGATGTGGCAGCCTCCAAGCTCCTTGTCCTTTAAGAATCTCTGCTAAGAGCTCTCTTCCCGAACCAATATCTCTTTCAGATTTTTCCAGTTGGACGGAAAAGATTCTTTCTTCCTCCTCCACTTCCTCTTCCCCTTCCAGTTTTGCTCCTGAATTGCCAAGTGACCTGCCTCCGTTAGCAGCTGTGTCCCGCATGGCTCTCCCGGCGGAGAAGACTGCTCTCTCTGCCCCTCCACTGGCCAACGGAGGGCCCTTCTCTATCCCGGACGGCTGCTTGGACTGCGAGGATGGGGATGACATTATTGGAGATGAGCTGGATGAGTTGCTTGACTCAGTGTCTGATCCTGGTGAAGGTGGAATGGTCAGTCCCCTCGCTTTACAGAATAGGGCTGAGGGGGAGGGGCTGCCTTGTCCTCCAGTGCCTCTCACAAGCTCCCCAGGGTCTTCTGTGGGGTTCTTTCCTTTGGGAAGGGGGGGGGTTAGAGCTGCATTTCTGCACAGCCCGAGTTGTCATCTGTCCTGCGGGTTTCTCTTGAAGCAGAATCAGTCTCAGGGGGAGAGAAATTTTGGCAGGGACCTGGGCAGAATTAACTCGTGTTGAAGGCCGCAGCCTTTTTCTCTTCCTTAGCCAAGTGCCGTCGTCCGAGGAGCCATGCCAACCGCCACCATTGCTCCCAGCATCCCATTCTCTGCCCCTCTGCTTGGGACGTTGTCAGTTGGGGCTGCTCGATTTGTTCCTGCTGCCGCCTCTCTTTCTGAAATGTATTCCCAGCCCCTGGTTTCTGCCCTGGACAACTTTTGTTCCTCTTTAAATGCTTTCTCAATCGGCGACTCTAAAAAAGGTAAGATCAGCCTTAAGCAGAGCCTAAAAGGAGACGTGCTTCTGTCAAGGGTTGCAGCCCTCTGTGGAGACATGGGCCCCAGGAAGGCAGCACCACATCGGGGCATCAGTTTCAGGGGGCAAAAGTCAGAAGTCCTGACTTCCCCACCTGAAATCAAAGGTGGTGCTTAAAGGGGACTGGGTTCTCACAGAAGCAATGCCCGTCCTTGTCCTCTGAGTGAGACCATTGCCCATCTTGCTTTGCGTGCATAACCAATATGTACCAGACTAACATATGTGGTGTTCTTAATTCCAATAGATATACCCAATTCTCTTTCTAGAGATGTCAACGCAGCATTAAGCAGTAATTCTCCTCTTCGGCTTGTAAGTATCTTTCACAAACACTTTGCGGTTCTAAAACAATTTAGTGCAAATTTTAGATGGGTTTGTTTTGGTCATGTCTTTTTTTATTGGAATTGTAATCTCAGTACATTTTAAAACAAGCTAGGAGGCATTTTAAAACATTTGAGGCCTGGATTCAAATCTCTGTAAGGCCCCAGGATGGCCTTGGGTTCAGCCGCCATCTCGCAAGGTGGTGGTAATGATAAGAAGGAGCAGAGGAAAAGATCCCTAAAGAATTCCCTGGGTTCCTGGAAAAGAGGGCAGGGTAAAAATGGATTCCACGGCTACAGTGAGACAGTTTTCCAGCAACAATGCATCCGTTTCCTCCAACAGATGAACGGTCCCACAAGTTTGTTTGGGTCTGAGACCTACATGGGGATTGCAAGTCCAGCTCGCAGTGACTATTCTGGCGTGTTCAGCAGCACACCTGCCAATGTGCCTGTGCCAACGGCAGCCTCCTCTTTAGTGGCGAGAAACCCCCTGGAAGGCACCCATGAGCTCAGGCAGGCCTGCCAGGCGTGTTTTATCAAGAAGGGTGAGGAGCTGGGAGGGGGCCTCTGGGGCGACGATTGGGGGTGAAGGCAGCTCCCCACATTTTAGCCTTTCAGCCTTTTCTGAGAAGGGCCATTATCCTTTCTGCCCCTCTTCCTTTTCTTCTTTAGCTTGAGCTCTTAACCGCTCTTTCTTTTGGTTCCTGAAAGCCTCCCTAAAATACAGGCTGGCTGGATAAGAGGATGTTTTGGTCAGCATATGCAGCTGTGTGTATGACATTTGCTTTCTACGCATGAAACCTGACCTTTTAGGTTTTATAACTCATATGACCTGTTTTTTCCCCCCTTCATTTGATTTTCAGTATACATATATAAACTAGTAGAGATTACCCTGCCCACCTTTTCCATATGTTAGTTTCAGAACATTTCAAGAGCGAGAATGTAGAATGTAAAAATGTATTGCTTTTGAAAACAAAAGAGAACAAGAGAACAGGCTGCATCAGTGGAGATCACACTTCTTATGGACCCCGTTGTGTTCAGCTCAGCTTCTACCTGTCAGACTTTGATAATGTTAGCTTCCAAATTACCCCACTCCAGCATTTAGAAGCTAGAGAGAATCAAGTGGGCTGGAAAAAAATGGGTCAAGCTTTGTAACCTCTCTGCTGTTTCCTTTAGATCCCAAATCATTGGAGTACACTTACCATCTGAACTTAGAGCACATATGTAAGAAGGACATCCTAATTGGTAGAATAAAGAACTCTGAAGATAAATCCTGGAAAAAAATAAGGCCAAGACCCACAAAAACCCAGTATGTGGGACCATATTATATATGTAAAGGTAAGGGTGCCCTTTCTTGGATGCCTGTTTGGGAGCCCCATTTCCCCAGGGGTTTGGGGCGGGGAGCAGCATTTCCTTATTGACTTTGAAAGAAGGTTCCCTGGGAGGCCCCGGGTTTCCCCGTTTCACACAGGGGAGGCTGAACTAGGACCAGCCAGGGGCTCCACCAGCCTCCTCTCTGCCTCACTTGCTGTCTGATGGTGCTGCAGATGTGGCCGCGGGAGAGGAATGCAGATATTCTGGCCACTGCACTTTTGCCTATTGTCAAGAGGAGATTGACGTGTGGACCCTGGAGCGGAAAGGGGCCTTCAGCCGGGAAGTCCTCTTTGAAGGCAGCGGAGAGATCAGCTTGACAGTTTCCCGGCTTCTTCAGGAGCATCACGGACTCTTCATGTTTCTGTGCGAGGTGCATTTCTTCTTAGGCCACACAAGGGAATTTTACCATAGAGCCCCCTGTCGCTTTAGGGAATGGTTTCATTAAGGGTGGGCCGATGGTTCTGGCTTGGGCTGACAATGTCTCCTCTTCCTGGGTTGTTGTTTTGTCATTAGCTTTTAGCCACATCAGATCAATTCGTCCTGGCAGCAATGTGGCCTCCATAAGGACCCCGTGTAGGCTTCTGGGAATGTAAGGCATAGTTGTCAGCTATCTGCCCCTCATAAATTCTAGTTGTTTTTCTTCTGATTTACCAAACCAATAGAAGGTAGCTACTCAAATAAGCCTAAGAAAAGGAAAGCTACACTTTGCTCCCCCCCCCCCCCACCAGCAGCAGCAGCAGCGCAAAAGGCCAAGGAGGCTCGTCTTTTAGCTGCCTTTTCTGTTTCAGCATCTCTTGGGCTGCAGAGCCAGCTTGCTCCTCTCTCCAGGACTGTTATTTCATCCCCAGAGTTACTCCTCCTTGCCAGTTTTCTGGTCTTGACTGCTGTTGGGTTGGCCCTTGCAAGCAGAATGGGTCAGGAGTGGATTGCCTGTTTTGTTGAAGCGCCTTGGTTTTGCATTCCAGAAATGTTTTGAGCATAAACCCAGAATAATCAGCAAGAGGAATAAGGATAACTCCTCTTCCTGCTCTCACCCTGCTATGCACGACTTTGAGGAGAACAAGTATGTCCCTTTTCTGCCTTGTAGTTCAGTCGATAAAATGTGCCCCTTTCCCCACTGAGAATGTGAGTGTGCAGGAGAGGATGGCTGTAGTAAGAAAAAGAGTGCAAGTGTGTTAAGTGACTAGGGAGAGGTGTTCCTAATTAAAATGGCTTATACGATTTTCAAAGACTTTCTTTACTTACCCTTGACCTTTCTCTAAAATTCTCCAACAACGCAACCTAGGTGCCTTGTCCACATTTTGCGAGAAACGACCGTGAAGTATTCTAAGATTCGACCCTTTCACCCTCAAGGTCAGCTAGACCTGTGCAGGCATGAAGCTCGCTATGGCTGTTCACGGGACGATGAGTGTTTCTACGCTCACAGTCTTGTCGAGCTCCAAGTGTGGATGATGCAGAGTAAGACAGGTGAGACTCCGGGAATTAGGCGGATAGTTCCTCATCCAGCCATCCACATGCTGTAAAACACTTTTCTAAAATGTGATTGCTCTTTAAGCAGAAATGTTTTAAGAGCCGAATCTTTTCTTCTGTTTTTGGCATTCTTAAGACAGTAGTACTTTGTGCAGTACTATGAAAGCAGAAAATAACTTGTATGTAAAATGATCTGCAATCTTTTGCTTGTCTTATCTGAAAGTAACCCCTTGCGGGAGGGGAAAATCAGTGCAGAGGTGCCTAGCATTGCACTGCTCCTATGCCTGGGCAAGATCATCCCGCTCGAAGCTATTTAGAAACGCTGCATCACAATTTTGAACTGTTTGTAAAGTAGTCTTCCTCCTTGGCTCTTTCCCTCCTTGCAGGTATTACTCATGAGGCTATTGTTCAAGAATCAAAAAAATATTGGCAGAATCTGGACTCTGCTGCTGCACACGGAGCGCAGGTATTTCTCTTAGATTGCCTCACAAAGAGATCAAAATACTGTACTGGCTTGCAAAACAAATCCTCTCCTAAAAGTTGCTTTGCTTGCCGAAGGAATTAGGTTCCATTCCTGTAGATGTTGTAGCCTCTTTTGCCTCTCAGAGAAGAGTATACTTAAAAAGAAATAACAAAAGCTAACAAGCCCTCTAAAAGTTTAAATTATGTCTTCACTGTATCGGTCCCTTCATTGCTTGCTGAGGAAGATATTCCGTAGGTGCTGCCAAGAGCTCCCTCCATGATTGCCATCCACCTGGCTGCTCCTGCAGTTGCTTTCGGTTGAGGGGGGGAAAGTTTCTGAACCAAATCTTAAGTTTCAGATAGAGCCGCATATGGGAAAGTGACCATTATGGCTTTGTCCTTTCTTCATGGGTAGTTAATGCCCCAAAGAATCATTTTGATCGCTCTAAAATGTCTTGTGTTCTGTTGTATCTCTCAAGGTTCTCAGCAACCAGGTGAAGCACGGTTCCCTGAATTTGAAAATGAAGTTTGTCTGTGCTCAGTGTTGGAGACACGGCCAAGTTAATGAGCCAGACAGAAACAGAAAATACTGCAGTGCAAAAGCCAGGCACCCGTAAGCCTTTTCTGCTTTTCAAAGGTGCAGGGGGGCGGCGAGTGGGTTTACCTGAGTTAATATGGTTTCCTGTTCAAGTAGCTGCTCTCCTTTTCTCCACCTGAGGGAATCTGTGGCCCGCTTTGTTTCCAGGCTGGCCCTTAGCCACAAAGTAGACTGGTCCGCTCAGGTTGCCTCTCTGCCTCTGTGTTGCCTGACTTGGCTGACAGCAGAGCTTCAAGCTGTGAGACCAAGGCAGGAGTCTTTCCTTCTGCTATCTGATCCCAAAAGCTGCTGTGCTGGGCCTGAATAAAGTCTTCAGCTCCACACAGGGCTTCAGAGCCACTACAGAATTATAAAAGGTGCAAAGCTTTTGAGTTCTCTGCAGCTCTTCAGCAGCCTATTTCAGCACTTCTCAACTTTGGCAACTTCTTCAAGCATTGCTAGCAGGGGAATTCTGGGAGTTGCAATCTACACATCTTAAAGTTGCCAAGGTTGAGAAGTGCTGAGCTAGATAAGCCCCTCTCACCTGAAAGCGGGGCGCTGTTAAAAGCCCCAGAATCTGCATTTAGGATGGACTCAGGGAGGAGACTTTAGGTAGGCATGCTTGTCCCAGGATGATGTCCAGGTGCTGCCAGGCCCTCTTGGGGACTCCTGGAACAAGGCAGCAAATAGTTGTTGGACGCCAAGTTACAACTGTTTGATGTCCATTTGTTTTGGAGGGGGTTGTCAGTGGTGTCCTCAAGAGTTTTGTTCAGATCCACAAGCTGAGACATTTCCATTTGTGGGAGTTCCATTTTGTTTTTGAGGCAGCCATCTTGAGGCAATGATGTAGCTGGGTGGGCCTTTCATGTACAGGTGGACCAAAGATCGCCGTGTGATGCTGGTGATGTCAAACGAGCGCAAGAAGTGGAATACAATTCGCCCCCTTCCCACAAAGAAGCAAGTGCCTTTGCAATTTGATGTGAGCATGTCTCTATAACCTGCTTTTTTTCTTTTCTTAATTTGTTCTTCATTAGAGAAGCAACTTTGCATGATTATCCAAGTTTTATCCAAGTCAGTTTGTTATCCTATTTTAAAATGTTTTTCAACCATTTGAATATTAACAAAAATCCTAGACTAGGAAAATAAGGATAAAATTTACCTTAAGGGAATGGAGGTAATTTATTTGCCTCCCATTTTTCTCTGAAGAGGGGTTGCAAGGGGTACTCTGTAGCCCTTGAGTCAGGTGGACTGAGAGAGTGGCCCAGATTTATCCATAGGGGTACATGCCAAGCCCTCTGTGCCCTCAGAGTCACTTGCAGGCCAGAACAGGCGTTGGCTTTGCTGATCTCGCCGCTTCCTCCTCCTCCTCCTCCTGCCATCCAAGCCCCTTGGTTGCCCAAAGCTCTTGCTCTCCCCCCCCCCCCCAGGTAGAACACGTCTTTACTGACTGGCTCCTTTCCTTTGTCTAGCTGTGCAATCATATTGCGTCAGGCAAGAAGTGTTTGTATGTTGGGAACTGCTCCTTTGCTCACAGCCAGGAAGAGAGAGAAATGTGGACGTACATGAAAGAGAACGGCAGTAAGTAAACCATTGCTGAAAGCAGGAAGTGAATCCATAGGCCTTACGCCTTCGCGGGTGCCCTTCCTTCCTTTCCCCCTTCGTTTAGTAGATGGGTCTCTCCTGTTTCTGTCCCCTCTTTCTGGGGATGACCTGGTTAACATTTGGCTTCCGGTAGTCTAGTTCCTAGATGGAAGCATTACCTTAAAGATCTGAGAGAATAACCCCAGGTTTCTGTGACAGAATTAAGTTGCATTAATAAGAGTCCTTGAGTTTATTCTGTTAGTAATAACTCGCTTCTCAGCTAAAGCCCACTCAGAGAGTCTCCTTGCTCAAATGTCACTTGCTCCTTTCCTTCAGTTCAAGACATGGAGCAGCTGTATGAAATGTGGCTGAAGAGTCAAAAGCCAGAAAAAGGAGAGGATACAGTCCCTCAAGCAAACAGAGAAAATGGGAAACAAATTCATATGCCAACCGATTATGCTGAAGTCACAGTAAGTCACAGAGACCGAGCAATTACCCTGGATTCAGCCTCCTTGCTATGCAATGCTTGCTTGATGATTGTGTGGCCTCTTGGCAGAGGAGAGAGCTTTCTGAGGCGCTGAAGTGCAAGAGGTCGGGATGTCCGGAATCTTCTGTTCTGGGTGTAACCTAAGCATGCCTAAAGCCAGCCCTGGAGGGCTATTTACTGGTTGGTAGTAGCGCCCTGCGGCTTATATGCTTGTGTGGCTTTTGGGGAGGAGCCAGCAGGTACACCCAGGCCCTCTCAACACATTCACTTCTGGAAAGCTGCAAGTTTGGCTCTGTGCAAATTAGATTTTTAGATTTACACGTGCGGCTGCCCTGCAGTTTTCCTTTGGGTTGTATCAACAGGTAGACTTCCATTGCTGGATGTGTGGCAAAAACTGCAACAGTGAGAAACAATGGCAAGGCCATATTTCTTCTGAAAAACATAAAGAGAAAGTTTTCCACACCGAAGATGACCAAAATCGCTGGCAGCATCGCTTTCCAACTGGGTGTTTCAGCATTTGTGATAGGTAGGTTCCTTCTGAAAATTTGGGATCTGCTTATTACATCAACACAAAGGTAGCAGTGATGGGTTATGATTCCTTTAGGCTCCCAGTTTAGCAGAGTTGAAGTAAAATTGTTAATCCATTTCACTGTCTGTAACATGCCAAAAGCTGGGCTTCTCTACTTTGCCTTTTCAGTAGCGAGCAGAACTGATGTTAAGTTTGGCAGCAAGGCCAAACCACAATAAATAAGCCATCCCTTCCCCCCCCCTTCATTGCCTGCTTAGAGAGGCTCAGCCAGGTGGGAAGCTGGCACGGATGGCAAAAGGCCTTGCCTTGTATCCGGGGTTGCATTCGACCCTTGGTGCCATGCACTGACATTGTATTCGAAGAAGGTGTGACTCGCTTGTTTCTGTTGTGCAGATTTCTGGCTGGGGCATGTATCGAGGGAAATAACTGTAAATTTGCACATGGATCGGCTGAACTCCGCGAATGGGAGGAGCGGAGACACGTCTTAAGGATGAAGTTCAACAAAGCCCAAAAGGACCACTTGATTGCTCCCAACGATAATGACTTTGGAAAATATAGTTTTTTGTTTAAAGATTTAAACTAATATGATAACAATGCATTGTGTTGCCAGATGGAAGCATAAAATCAGAATTTGACAATAATCAAAAGCATGTGACAGAAGCTGCAGATTTTCTGCTTTTATTGGCCCGTATTGTTCCTCCTGAAGAACAAAATGTAGTAGATGTGTTAGGGGGAGTAAGTTGGCGGGTCTGTCTGTGCTCTCATGAAACAGAATGGTGAAGTCATAATAAAAACCACAGCCTGAAGTCTTACGTGCTTATTCGCCTTCTGTTGGACAGAAGAAAGCTGGAAAATAGCCAGAGGAGGGTGTTGTAATGCCAAAGGAGCCCCTCCGGCTGGCCTTTCAGCTGAAACCTTTTAAGGTAGGCTTCTTAAAACAGAGGGTTTGAGCTCAGAAGAAAATGATGGATGAAATTCTTCAGATGTTTTAATGGAGAAGATTTCTTTAAAAACCAGTTTGCTATTTATCTCTATGTAGGTTGCTTAATAAAAGGATTTTCTTATTAAAAAGATTTTAAGCAAAATAACCATTTAACGACTATATGTTGAATGGGGTATTTTTCTCTATTTGTATGTTTCAATATAACTTACCAAAAAGGATCTTGGAAGAGAGATGTGTATTACTTTTTTGAGAATCAAGTAGTTAAAAATTTTCTTTCTTGGTCTTTACTGTTAAATGATGATTTTGAAAGATTCAGGTTGTATGTCAGTATTGTGTATTGTATGGACCAATATTGCCTGTAATAAAAAACTTTACATAAAGACTTTCCTAAACCCATCTCGGTCTCCTAAAAGGATCATTGATAAGGAATCCGCCTGAAGGGAGACCCAGAGGGAGAGACCTGCCTGCCTGCCTGCCAGGTGGGAGGCGGGGGCACCTGGCCCGGTGTCGCTGGGGAGGTGGGGGCGCTGCCCCTTCGATTGGCCCGTTGAGGGGCCAATCAATACCCGCGCAGGCGCCTTCGTATTGGCTGAGAGGAGCCGGCCCACCCGTATAAAAGGGACCGGCCGGGGCCCTGGCTTCAGTCCCCTCGGGTCGCCCGGAGTCGGGGCGGTCCGGTCGTGTGGCGCCCTGGCGTCAGGTGTCGCCGCTGCTTTCCGGAATATCCGGAGGGCCCCCCTCCCCCAAGGGCGCTCCTTTCTCACGTTCCGCCTGACCTGGGTCGGCGCAAGGACGGGACGCCGAGGAGGGGAGCGCCCCTGCCCCGATAGACTTCTCCTGGTGCGGAGGCTCGTCGCGGGCCATGGCGGCGGAGGGCGGGCCCGAGGAGGAGGAGGAGGCCGGGCGTCGCGCGCCCCCGCCCCGTCGCGCCGTCATCGGGCGGGCCGGGAGACGTGGCGGCGCCCCGTTCGGCTTCCCTGCGTGGGCCCGACCCGGAGGCGCGCTCGGCCCCGCCTCGGGCAGGCAGGCCCGGCCGCCGGGGAGGGGATGTCGCCGGCCAGCGAAGGCCCCGCCGCCCCGCCACCGCCGCCCGCGCAGGAGAGCGGAGCGCCCGCCGCCCCCCGCATGGCCCGGCGGCCCGAGGTGCTGTGCGGCGCCGCCGTGGTGCTGGGCTGCGCCTGCCTGCTGGCGCTGCGGGCCTCGTGCAGGTGAGCGGAGGGGCCCGGCGGCGGGGCTCCCTCCGGCGGAGGCCCCCGTGCGCCGCCTGCTCCGGCCGAGGCAGCCTCGCGCGGGTCTCGGGTGGGGAGGGGCAGGCCGGGCCGGCAGCGTCTGGGGGGGTGGGGTGCGGGGCTCCGGGTCTGGGGCCTTGAAGGCGCGCTCTTGCGACCCGCGTCTGTTCCCTAACGCGAGGAACACAAGCGGGGACAATGCCCGCCGGGCCCGGGCTGTGCGGGGAGGTGGCCAGGATTCGCCCCGAGGCCCCCGCCCCGTCATGCTTCCTTCCTGGGCAGGCGGGCAGGCAGGGCAGGGGCCGGTGGAGGTGCTGCGTGGGGCCTCGGGGCGAATCGTGTTTTCCTGAGTGGGAAAGACTGGAAGGAAGGAAGCGCTGCCTGGCCCGAGAGAGCCGCTTGGATGCGGCTAACGGGACTGGGGGGGGGGGCGTGAATGCGACTGATGGGGGTCTGTAGCGCAGCTGCCTTTGGAAATAACCCTGCAGGATTCTCTGGACCTGCCCGTCCCGTTTTCTCCACCCTTTCTGCCCTCCGCGTTAAACATGTATTTGAAAACTTTCTCTTAGCATTTTGGGAATCGAGTGGGACAAAGATCAGAAAGCCTGGGAAAACTGCTGGAGCGGAGCCCTGGCTTGCTCACCCTCCTGCCCTCCCGCCTTTCCCTTTGGGAAAGCCAACAGGCAGGAGACGAGGATGGAGCATTTCTTCTCCAGCCTTTGGAAGCTCCCTTCTCACAGGCCATGGTGGGGGACCCCAGCCCAGGGGGCTCGAAAGGGAGGTGGGCAAAGGAGGCATCGGTTTCCCTGGTTCGGGGGCCCAAGGCAGCCTGTCCCTACGGATCCCTGATGGTGGGGCTGGCCTCGCTCCCATGTTCAGTCCCCTGGCTTTTCAGGAGCTAGGCGTGGGTGTCTGTGGGCTGAGCTCAAAGGACTTTTCCTGCAAACGGACTGTGGGCTGAAGAGCTGTCAGTGTTTTTCCAGCTTTGTCTACTAGTAGGTAGAGGGTGCAGTTCTGTTGATCTTGATCTCTGAGCCCCCTTCTCCCCTTCCCCAGCCGTGCAAAAGATGTGACAAGGCCTGCCAAGCTGCCTGTCAGCTTCTTCCCTTCGACATCACCAGTCCACGATCTCTTTCTTGGGCAGCTGGACCAAGCGGAGGACATCCGTCACAGTTCAGAGATCTCACTGTTGTTTTTTTATGCCCCATGGTGTGGCCAGTCAGCCGCCGTGCGGGAAGAGATCGAGCAAGTGGCAAAGAGCCTGGCAGATCAGGTAAAGGAGGGTGGCTGTGGTCAGTAAAATGCCAGGCCTCAGAGGGGCTGCCAGTTTTGGTCCGCTGCAGGTCTTTTAAGGCGCAGCCTGCAGCTCAGGATCACATTGATTGCTGTGTGTGTCTCAAAAATGCTTTCTGAATCAGCCAAACTTTTTGTGCTTGCCTGTTTTATGTTCTCCCCCTCCCTCCCCCCCGTAGGTGTTGTTTATAGCCATCAACTGCTGGTGGAACCAAGGGAAATGCCGAAAGCAGAAGCATTTTTTCTACTTTCCTGTGATATACGTGTACCATCAGAGGTGAGAACTTTTGTGAAACGGATATTGGAGCTGTAATGGGAGGAAAAAGACTGACCATCGTGTAATCCCAGAGGCCTGAACGAAGTGGAGGAGGTGGGACTTGAGGGTAGCTCCAGCGAGGCTCTTTCCAGTTCTGGTTTCACTTGCTGCATCCTTTGGCTGTCGCCAGCCTTTTCTTCAGTGCTCTTGGGCTGAGGGCCTTTCCAGCTGCTCAGACTGCTCTTTGGGGCCAGGCAGGGAGTTTTTGCAGGCTGAGGAGGGCATCAGGCTAACACTGAGCTCCTCTCTTGTTTGGGATGTCCAGCAACCTTGTGCCCAGCCAAGAGTTGGCTGCGTCTTCAAACTGAAAAAACTGTATTTCCATTTATATTAAATTCTTCCTTGGCAGACTCTCCTGGCCTTTAATGTTGAGGTTCTGCCTTTGCCAGCTCCAGCCATTCTCAGCCTAGGAATTTGATTTGCATTGGCAGATTCTGACACGATTTCTGTTTTCTTCAATGGCAGCTTTGGGCCCATCGAATACAAAGGGCCAATGAATGCTGTTTACATTGAGAAATTTGTCCGTCGAGTGATGACTCCCCTCCTTTACATCTCATCTCAGTCCAGACTGCAACGGTTCCTCTCCAGTTACGAGGTAACCTAATCTGCTCTGGAGGTGACAGTGCCAGGCCTCTAATGTTGGGCCTCGCTGCTTTCAAAGGCAGTCCTACCATCCTTCACTGCAAATAGCACAGCCGTTTCTTTTGAGGCTCCTAAAAAGTTTTAAGTTCCTCATTGCAGCTTTTTAAAATTAGAAATTGGTTGGCATCTTTCCTAATTGGCCGAGTCCATTTCACGACGTTGGGAAAGAGGGCCATGGCTCCAGGGGGAGCGGGGGGGGGTGTGTCAGCATGATAACATTCTGAAATCTCTGTACCCCTCCCAAAGTCAGAAACCCACGTCAGCTAAGGTAATCATTGGAGGAAATGATTACCTCTGCATTTTCAGAGCGGAGGCTTTAAACCCAAGGATGTATTTCTGTTCAGGGAATTGGGGGGGGGGGGTTGGGGTACGTCACAGCTGGCAGCGTCTCAGAAGCAGCTCGTCTCTGTGCAGCGAAGGGAAGGATTTCTTTGCAGACAGTGCCTGCCTTCCCTCCCCCCCCTCCCCAGTTTTGAAATTGTGTTTTTATGCTTTTCAAGGTAGACCAATTAGATTAGGGTAAGGGAGGAAGAACAGGAAACAAATGTCACCTGGCGTTCCAGTTACTGCTTATATTTTTGGTGTCTGCCTGCCTAAGCTGAGTTTGTGGTCTGATTGTGGTTTGCGGGTTTTCTCTGTTGCTTCAAGTCACCAGAGGGAGCCAGCTGGAAAGACACACACCTCTGAGTAGATGAGCTGGCTTTTCTGCCAGGTCTATTTAGCTGCTTTCCTCCCTAAAATTTGCCCGAGTCAGATTTTAACCTTTCCCAGCTCTTGCAGCATTTGGGCAGTTGCTGGATCTTGCACCCAGTGCAATTCCTTTTTGTAAATTGGGTGTTTGTAGTCTATCTCCCCTTGCCCACTCTGGCCGGCAGCAGCGAGTACGGCCATCTCCCTGCGAAGGGACTTCCCGCGTTCATTTTGTCCTGCCTTTCCTGTGCCTGTTGCAGCCCGGCGTCTTGGGCTACTTTGAGTTCAACGCTTCTCCCCAGCCCCCCGGCTACCTGACCTTCTTCGCTTCGGCACTGCACTCCTTAAAGAAAGGTCAGTGACGGGGCTGCCCTTTTGGCTTGTGGCCTTCCTGGCTTTTCACTTTTAGAGGAGTCAGGGTAGGAATAGCTTTTATGGCGTCTGTGCTGCACCAGTTCAGGTTGTGGCGTGCTGTGTCCGGAGGGGGCAGGCGCTGCTTTCGAGGAGATGCCATTTTCTGGCCTCCATGGCAACAGAAGCAGCCTAGGTGACAAAGAGTGCAGCTGGATGCTCACTGGGGGGGGGGGAGTTTTCTGCAGGGACTCCTAATTAACCCTGTTTGAACCTGGGGACAGGCAGCTCTTATGGCCACTTCCAGCCTGGCCAAAGGAGGGAATGGTGGAGCTGATGGAAAATCTGCCTGTCCCGATTTGTCCAAGGGCTGCAGGGCTCTTTCGGCTGCTCCCAGGCAACCCACAGCCTCTGGAGCCCCAGGGACCCAAGGTGGAGGTCAGAGGCTGGGAAGCCCCCATGCTCTTCCGGTGGCTGCTGGAGTGGCTAGACCAGGCTGGAAGCCTCTGCACCAGTCGCAGATCTGGGTAGTAGCCAGAGAAGGTGGACAAGCAGCTCTGCCTGCTGAGCGGGCTCCTGGGAAAAGCCAGCTGTGGTGCAGTTGTTGTTTTCTTTATGGGATCCCTGATGTATTCTGACAGATTACCTGGGAACCATTCACTTTGGGGTGATCACAGATAGGCTGCTTGCCAAGGACATTGCGCTGACCGACTCAGGCACCATCTACTTGCATAGACACGTCAACGCATCCCTTGTGAGTAATGCCTTCCCAGTTCGCAGGCCGGAAATAAGCCAGCGGAGCCTCAAGAACAGTCCCAGCAGCTGTTTCTGGGCTCAACAGCAGCTTTGCTGGGCAGAGGAAGCATCTGTAAAGAAACGAAGCTGTTCCTCTGAAGGGGGTCCAGGCAGGAGCAGCTTTTAAACAAAAAATTAAAGGTAGAGAAAGGCATTTCATTGCTTCCACCAGCCTATAATCCCGTTCTGCTCAGCAGTTCCCAGGCTCAGAACTGTGCCGGCTGCCCTTCCCTGTGACCTTCTGTGTCAGGTGGAATTTCTTGGGTGATCCTGCTTGCTGGTGGGCTCTGCTCCTATGAACTATGCTGGGAATCGAGCCAGTTCCTTCTGTCGGGCACAGAAAAGCTTCCTTCCTGGATCAGCTTCTTTGGAACCCTTGCAGGGGTTTCGTGCACAGTCCTGGGGTGCAAGAGCTGGGTGGGTGGGAGCATCTGCTGAGGGTGGCCTGCATCCCGTCAGATGATCGGTCCAGCTGCTCGTTCAGTGACTTGCTTGCAGCACCTGAGAACAAACTCCTCTCCTTTTAGCTCTATCCCCATGAAGCCCTGAATTTCACTGCTGAAAACGTTTGGAAGTGGGCCCTGGAGAACCGGGAGACTTTCCTCCACTGGCTGAGACCCCATGGGGGGAAGAGCCTCCTGCTGTACAACGAGCTGAAGAAGGGGCCAGCCCTTTTCCTCTTCCTGCCCTTCGACCCCCTGGCTGAGAGCCACCCCCTCCTGGATGAGGTGAGTGAGAAGGATGGCCTGGCAGTGCCCGCAGGCCACTGGCTGTGCTGGACTGGCCCTTGGTGGCACAGCTGCCCCTCCTTGGTCGTGTGCTGGCCCCACGCAGTGTCATCCTTGGAGAATCTGCAGTTCAGAAATGTGGGGTCCAAGCCATTTTTTGGCCAGGCATCCCAGAACAAGCCCAAGGGAGGAGCAGAGGCCTGGGATGGCTGCTGGTCGGCCTAGCCGGCTCTGGGATTCTAGGCCAGGAAGAAGCCACCTCTGCAACAGCCATCAGGCCCTGGTTCTCCCAGGGCTGCGTCTGCAGCTGTGGGGTTCCCCGGTAGGAGCAGAGTCATGGCTTCCTCTTCTGTTGTCTAGATCTCCCAACTGGCCTTGGAGTACAAGAGCTGCAAGCGAGGCCACCCCCAGTCCCTGCAGGGAGGGGGCCCCTCGGTGGCTGCCGGCCTCCACGTCCCCACAGCTGAAAGCGCCTCCAGCCCCCCTTGCTGCAACACGGTGTTGCTGCCCGCCCAGTGGCATAGCCTCTCCCGGACCCACAACGTCTGTGAGCTGTGCGTCAACCAGACGGGCGGGGTGCAGCCCAGCCCCCTGCTGCGCCTACACTGCAGCTTCATGGCCATCAAGGCAGCCGTGGACTCCTTCTACCTCAAGGAACGGACCTTCTTCCATGTCGTGTCCAAGACCGTTTCCTGGTGCAGCCACTTCCTCAGCTTCTACAGCCCTTTCAGCTCCTACACTGCCTGCTGCAGGACAGTGAACAGGGACCTGCTGGACTTGGTCAGGGCCGAAGGGGCCTCTTTCCACCCGCTGGAAGTCTCCTTTGCTCCCCACAGAAAGAGCCAGGAGGAGGACGCCTCCGAGCCTCTCATTGAGCAGCAGGCTGGCCTCTCTGGCTCTGCCGTGGCCGGTCTCAGCTGCAGGACCAACAAGACCCTCAACCTCTACCTGCTGGACTCAAACCTCTTCTGGATGTACGCGGAGAGACTGGGGGCCTCTGGTTCTCCCCCGGCGAAGGAGTTCGCTGCCATCGTGGACCTCAAGGAAGAGGTGCATTACGTCCTGGGCCAGAAACGGGCCCTCTTGAGAGCCAGCCTTGGTACGGCCTGCTGCTGCCCCTCCATGGGCTCCATCTTCACGGCAGGGGCGGGAGGAGGACGGCAGCCGAGAAATTTTGCTCAGGAAATGCAGCGTTTTCTCTTCAGCGCTTTCTCTCCTTTCCCGCAAACCTTTTATGCCGTGCTTGATCCCAAGGAGATTCAGAGCAGATCTTGCTTCGTTGACCCGCTGGGAGGACTGGGACATCCCACTGATCTCCTGCCTCTCCCTTGCAGAAACCTTCATCCGAAACTACACGGTCCTGTACAGCCCCTTGAAAAGGCATCTAGTCGGTGACCCCCGGCCCAGCCAGGCCCACCTGCAGCAGCACCTGGTTCAGGAAATCACCACCAGCACTTTCCACGCGCTGATACTGAGGAGCCCAAAGGTGATACTGGCGCGGTGCCCAGAGCTCCTTCTGGGGGCTGCTTTGCTTCCCAGCTCTTTTGGGCAACACTCCCCCCCACCAGAGGTTGGGGAAGGCTGCCAGGACGGTTCCAGTTCAGGGATTTGCATTTTGGGGAAGAGTTTGGCCAAAGCACTTGGGAGGGGCTGTCCCTGAGGCGGTCTCCGCTCTCCCATGAAAGGAGGGGCTTCCTCCCCAGGTTGGGGATGACTTTCAGCAAATGGGAACACGGGGTCTCCTTCAACTGCTGCCTGTGTCACCTCCTGACCTGCCTCCCCCCCCCCCCCCAGGCTGTCCTGCTGCTCTATTACGCCCCCTGGTGCGGCTTCTGCGCGTCTCTCAGCCACATCTTCATCCAGCTGGCTCGGATTCTGCCCCCACCACGCTTCATGGTGGCCAGGTAGGCAGGCGTCGCCTTCGTGCTCCTGGAATCCGAGGGGATCGTTTCCTGGTGCCAAAGAGGGAGCACAGGCTACCTCACCCCTTCTGCCTTGGGGATCTCGGTGCCATTTTGGGGGAGCTGGAACCTCTGAGAGGGCCAGTGGGCCTGGGCACCTGCCCAACTTTTCTGTCTACAGCCGGGACCCCTCCTGCCTATTCCTGGCCAAGTCCCCGCTAGGAAAGTGACGGAAACTGGGGCACAAAGGATCTCCCTCTGAAAAGTCTCCTGGGGCCCCTCCGTCCCCTTTCCTCTCATGCCCTTCTACAGAGAGAAGGGGGGGAGCCATCAGGTGTGACCCCTAATTGGCAGGTGCTCTGCGGGGCTCAATGGGCAGAGAAGAGGTGCTCTTTAAAGGTTGTTTCTCCTGTTGCTTTACTTATTTTTGCCAGGTGTGATTTGCATACAGCAGAAAAAAATCCCAGTTGTTTAAATCCAAATGAAGCCATTTTGCTGTTTTTGTCTGTCAGAGATTTTGAGCAGAGCTTGCTGATGCTTGACTTAGCTGCACCGGTTCTGCCCAAAGGCTTGCACCCCAGGCCAGCTGCTGCTCCCCGGAAAGTAGGGTCTCTTTGGGACACCTCTCTGCCGAAGCCTGCACACTTCTCTGTTTTAATAGGATTGACGTTTCTCAGAACGATCTCCCCTGGGAATTCATGACGGACCACCTACCCAACATCCTGTTTTTTCCTCATGATCGGCAAGTAGCACATTTTGCATCTGGATTGTGAGGTTTTCATAAGATATATGTATAATATGGGAAGGAAACTTCATTGCAATAATACTATGTTAGATTGAGTAAAAGCCTTGATTATCAGAGAAAAAAATGTATTGCAATTATACAAGCAGATAAAATAGCAAGCAGATTCTCAGGCTCTTGAAAATTCACGGAAACTCTGTAGTTCACAACCTAGTCTTGTAAATTACTAGCATAAAATACTGCTTTTTTTCAGAAGGCAGAATTTCAATGCAACAAGAAACCAATTTGTATCTGAAAGGGCTGCGGGCTTAAAAGCAGTAATTTTGTTGTCGTTGCCTCTGAATTAATTCCTGGTAACTGCCTGGATGAGCAGTTTTCTTGGCAAGGCTGACCATTGCCTGCTTCCTAGGGTTGAGAGAGGGACTGGCCCAAGTCACCTAGCTTGGAAGAATTAGAACTCGTTTCCAGCCCGGTGTCTTAACCAAACTGGCTGCCAAAGCCACACGGCCCGTCTGGGTAACTGAGCCTCTCCTTCGTCCCTGGGATACCCCACAGGCCTGATGTCACAGGCGCCATAGAAAGTCGGCCAGAGCTCCTTTCTCCAGCCAGGCGAAGCGGCAATTAAGTGGATGAGCCGGTTGCTCGAGGTGAAACCCAAAGTGTGGATTTCCTGCTCAGTGTCTTCCCTCCCTGGGCTTCGTGATTAAACGGGGGCATTTTAAGGGGTGGGCTGCACAGGAGAGCAAAACGGGGGGGTCAGAGGCTGCTTCTCCCCCCACCCCTTACAGTCACCTGAAATGCTGGGGGGTGGGAACACTGGCTTAAGTTCAGCCACAATTAATTTGTTGCTTAGTTTCCTCTGAAGAAAAGAATGTGGCAAATGCCGCTCACCTGGAATTTCACCTGTTGCAAAGTTGTAAGGAGTGCTGGCCCAGCCAGATTGTGGCTTGGACCTGCAAATTGGAGGGATCCAGGACTTGCCAGCTGGCATCTTGGCCCGATGTTGGGCAGGATGAATAAATAGCTGCTGCTCTGCTGGTTTTCTCAGGATTTCACAGCTGCTGCTGCTGCTGCTGCCGCCACCCAGAGCCAGCATTTCCTGCCCTTCTGCTCCTGGAATAGAAACTGGCAGAGCAGCTCCCTCCCTCCCTGCTATCTTCAAATCCTCGGGTGGATTCTTGGGAGTCTTGCAATCCCCTCGCCCCAAGCCGGGGATCCCCTCCGCACTGCCCTCCTAGCTTAACACAATCAAAACCAAGGGAAAGGCTGCCTGGGAGGGACGTGCCAAGGAGGGTTGGGCCGTTTTCTCCATCCAGGCAAAGGGGGCATCTCATCAGCAGGAGGCTGTCCAGAAGAGATTGGACAACCATTTGTCTAAAAGGGTTTCCTGTTTGATCATGGGGTTGCGCTAGAAGACCTCCAAAGTCCCTTCCGACTCACTCTGTTATTCCACCGTTGACCCTTTGTGCCAGCGAGGCTCACCCTTCTCTTTGCTCTCCTAGGAAGGACCAGACTTCCAAGTTTCCCACGGCTTCCCTGATTAGTGTGCCCAACCTCCTGAAATTCATCCTCCGCCACTCCAGCCCTACCTTCCTGGCTGCGGGTTGGGGGCCCGGACTCTGGCAAGAGACCGACCTCCAGCAGGCACGCATCGCCCATCTGGAAAAGGAGATCGAGCTGCTGAAGGCAGAGATCCGGGCCCTCCACCAGGCCCAGGGGCAGCTGCAGGGGCAGCTGTCCGAAACCCGGAGCGAGAGCCAGCGGCTGCAGCGAGAAACTCACGCCCTGAAGCAGCAGCAGAGCCACCGGGAGCAGCTGCAGGGGCTGTGCAGCCAGAGGAGCTGGCAGCTGGAAGACCTGGCCGAGAAGCTGCGGAAGCTGGCCGAGGCCTCAGAGACCCTCCTGACCGAGAACGCCTTCCTGAAAGTCCTGCTCACCATTGCAGAGAAGCATCGGGCAGCAGAATTGGGCCCGGAACACAGCTTCCCCCCCGAGGACGCCGCAAGCCTCCCGCCCCCCGGGCAGGACCACTTTCCCCAGGTGGAAAAGGAGGGGGCTGGCCCGTTGGACTCCAGGGTCCCCGCAGAGCATAGCAAGGAGAATTGGACAGAGTAGCTCTGCTGAGCCTGGAATAACAAGCAAGTCAAATCTGGAGCAGAGAGACCTTTATGCAAACTTTATTGAAGTGTCATTAGAAAGCCTCCCTTCTTTTGCTGGACTAGAAAAATGAGAGTATTTTTTTAATGAGCCCTGGACCCAGAGTGACAGGTCTTGGGATCTGTGAAATTGTCAAATTGCAGGGATTGTTCTTTGCACTTTAAAATTGCACTAATTTGTTAGCTTTTGTATCAATTTAACCTAAATTAAACAATTTGGAGGGTGGCCACACGAGGCTTCTCTTTTCCCACCCACAAACAAGGCAAGATTACTCCATAAGTGATTTTTCCTTCTTCAGCTCAAAACTGGTGTCAGATTTACACAAAATGTTCAACCTGGTTACCTTCAGGATTTCTGTTTAGAGAACTTCCAGGAGTGTTAATTACACAGTTGAGGGGGGGGGAGAGCAAGGGCTTCCACCCCACCGTGTCCCCCTTCTCTGTGCCTGGCACAGCTGCTCTGCCTCTTCTGGCTGAGGAAGCCTCTGACTTGCTCTGGGAGAATGAAATAGGTGGGGGGGGGGTTGATAAGAGGCTGTCAGTGGCAAGCAATACTTAGGCAGCTGGGGGTAACAGGATGGAGTCACC
Organism: Protobothrops mucrosquamatus; assembly: GCF_001527695.2. NCBI lineage: Eukaryota > Metazoa > Chordata > Lepidosauria > Squamata > Viperidae > Protobothrops > Protobothrops mucrosquamatus. The sequence goes on from NW_015386439.1 coordinate 441,219, forward strand.
AAAATGCTAGCCATGAACAAAGGAGGGGGAGCGACAGGCAAAGGCTGTGCAAGACGCCCCCCCCCCCCCGGGGGTCTCTCCAACTTCTTTATTTACTGCATTTCGGCAGCCGGTCAGAGGGGCTGAAGTGGGGGATTCTAAGTTTCTTCCCCTTGCAGTGCGTTGCTTAGGCCAAAGAGAAAGGAAGGGGGTCCTTGTTCTGTGAAGCACCAGGGTCTCCCTTTGGCCATAAAAGCACAAGTGGAAATGAGCGAAAGGTCGCAGATGCTGGGAGGAGGGGAGTGCTCTCCCCCGGGTGCTTGGCTGGGTATTCCCAGAACCCCCTTGAAGAGGATGGGTTTAGCTACAAAAATACACTCACTGGGAACAAGTGCTAAGCTCCCCCCCCCCCAACAGAGAGTGGAACTCAGAGCATCCACAGGCAAGGGAGGGGCTAGTTACACAAAGGCCTTTCTACCCTATTGCTGCACACACTCCAATCCCGGCCTCCCAGCAGCCTTCTGACTGCACCCCAAAAGGAAAGCGGTCATCACTGGCTACGGGGGCGGCTGTTCCCCCAAGAACACCACCTTCACCTCAGGGAGAGTAGGCTCCCATCATTTGATTACAATTCCCATCATCCCCAGGCAGCATCAGCAGGTCCTCACGGAAGTAGGTCCCGTCTGCATGTTTGGGCCCCTTTTAAAGCACACGAACGAAACAGCTTTGCAGCTGCAGCTGCCAATACAAGCATTGATCCTCTGTCCTAGAACACAAGACACAAGTCCAACATCCCCCCCCCTCGGTTGGTTTTGGAGAAATCCCTGTAGGGGTCATGCAGCATCGCCTAAATCTAAGCATGGCTCACGCCCAGCGTGTCGCTTCTTCCCAGTTCCTGGAAAGGCGACACCAGCTTCCTCACGCACTCCACAGCTGCTCACATTATGTCAGGGCTCAGTGGGCAATTCAAGTAGCAGGTCAAGTGGGACTCACGCCGCGTCCCCACCTGTGCATTGCCGGCCTTGTGCATGTCCTGGAGCAAGGAGGGTCGTCTTCCCTGCGCATGCGTGGCTGCGAGTGGCCAAGCGTTCGGCACAGTGGTGGGTGCAGCCCTGCGTGCTCCTTCACAGTACCCGTGGGATTTGCAGCCTGTGGAAATCCCGCTAGCCGTGCGCCTTGGGGCCACCGGGACTCAGCTTGGCCTTACTCTCTGTGCAAGGTCCCCGCGCAGAATACTGGACCAGGAGGAAGGGCTCCTTGGTTTCGCCTTCGCCCACGATGCTCTCCTCGTCCTCCGACTGGCTGATCCGCTGGAGGCGCAGGTAGCACCAGCAGCCCAGAATCAGGGCGCCCAGGGCTGCGATGGCGATGAGGATGACGATGACCGTCACCACCCCCGTGGTGGGGCTGTGGTCCATGGACATGGCGAGCGGCTGCAAAGGCGCCTCGGCCCTCCTGGCTGGCAGCTGCTCCCTCGCCAGAGGAAGGGGGGGGCTCAGCGCCTGCAGAGGCAGAGACTGGTGAGGCCGGGAAGGCACGCGGGGGCCCCTCAAGGACAGCCCCGCACCCCGAGGAGCCTGGCTTGCGTCAGCCTCAGCCTTCCCGGAGCCTCCGGCCAGCTTGGCCAGCGGCTGCCCAAGCGAGAAGCCTTGCCCGGCGCCGGGCAGGGTTAGGGCCCCGGCTCCTTCCGCCACAGGCTCTGCCTCCTCCCCCCCCGGCCGGCTCGGAGAAGCCGGGAAACCGGCTCAGGTCTCCCGGCGGCTGAGCGGGCATTTCCCGGAGAGGGAAGCTCCCGGGGGCTCCAACGGCCCCACCCCCAAGGCCCCCCCACCCCCCGAGGACGGCCCGCCGCCTCCCAGGCTGCCCTCCCCCTCCC